>NC_090028.1:31291326-31421326 GCF_037176765.1 Anolis sagrei
AGACGTTGACATTTAGGAGTTGTAGTTGCTGGGATTTATAGTTAACTTACAATCAAAGAGCATTGTAAACTCTACCAACGATGGAATTGAACCAAACTTGGCACACAGAAGTCCCATGACCATCAGAAAATACTGGAAGGGTTTTGTGGATATTGACCTTGAGTTTTTGAGTTGTAGTTCACCTGCATCCAGAGAGCACTGTGGACTCAAACAATGATAGATCTGGACCAAACTTGGCATGAATACTCAATATGCCCAAATGTGAGCACTGGTGGAATTTGGGGAAGAGAGGCCTTGACATTTGGAAGTTGTAGTTGCTGGGAGTTATAGTGCACCTACAATAAAAGAGTATTCTGAACTCCACTGATGATGGAATTGAACCAAACTTAGCACAACTTTGGTTCAATTCCAAACTTGAATTGAACCAAATTCAAGTTCCTCCATGGTTCCTTCATGACCAACAGAAAATACTGTGTTTTCTGAAGACTTTGGTGACCCCTCTGACACCCCATGGTGACCCCCCCCCCACCGGGGTCCCAACCCCCAGGAAAATAAACACTGCTCTATGAACTGCTGTTGCCTAGTTGTTCCCAAAATAGACAGTAATGTGTGATCAAAAGCCCAAACTCTTTCCCTCATTCAAATTCAATAGCAAAGGCAAACCACATTTCAAAACCAAAATATGCAATGTACATTTACATAACCAAGGCTGAAGGAACTTCAGAGTTCAAAACCTCTGAGCAACGGAATAGAGTAGTAATGGATAACATTACAGAAGATACAGGGCAGGAAGCTGCTGGTAGCCATCCCAAACCTGGAATTAATCTGTTGTTTCCCCCAAAGCTCCATCATTACAGAGAATATATAAACAGCACTGTCAGCATCAACACTCAACTCTGAAACGATAATCGATGATGAACTAAGGCACCCATCTCTCCTGAATTAGAGAAGAAAAAAACACAACCAAATGTCTCCTATCGTTTCCAAGTTGTAAGAACCCGTGTCTATGCTTGCAAGAGATTGCAGTCCAAGAAAGTAACTGGAGATTGGACTTAAATAAGTAAAGCATCAGTTTCTTCACAGAAGTATACGAGAAGCTCAGCCTGTCAATGAACATTGAGAAAACCAAAGTCACCAGCCAATCCCTCTCCAATGCCAGAAATACAGCTTAATGGTGTAACATTAGAAAACGTTGACCATTTCCGCAATCTTGGCTCTCCACCAAAGTCAACATTGGCACCAAAATACAACACCACTTGAGCTCAGCGAGTGCAGCATTTTTCCGAATGAAGCAGAGAGTGTTTGAGCACTGGGACATCCATAGTGATACCAAGTTGCTTGTTTATAAAGCTATTGTCCTCCCAACCCTGCTATATGCTTGCAAGAAGTGGACAGTCTACAGACACCACATGCAACTCCTGGAATGATTCCATCAGCGCTGCCTAAGAAAAATCCTGCAAATCTCTTGGGAAGACAAGCGGACAAATAAATGTCAGTGTGCTGGAAGAAGCAAAGACCACCAGCATTGAAGTGATGGTCCTCCGCCATCAACTCCGCTGGACCGGCCATGTTGTCCAAATGCCCGACTACCGTCTTCCAAAGCAGTTGCTATACTCCGAACACAATAACAGAAAACAGAATGTTGGAGGACAGGAAAAGAGATTTAAAGATGGACACAAAGCCAACCTTAAAAACTCTGACATAGACACTGAGAACTTGGAAGCCCTGGCCCTTGAGCACTCCAGATGGAGGTCAGGTGTGACCAGCAGTGCTGGAGAATTTGACGAGGCACAAATGGAGGGCGAAAGAGTGAAACGTGCCAAGAGGAAGGCGTGTCATGCCAACCCCAACCGGGATCACCTTCTACCTGGAAACCGATGCCCTCACTGCAGGAGAAGATGCAAATCAAGAATAGGGCTCCACAGCCACCTACGGACCCACTATCAGGACACCGAACTTGGAGGACCATCATCCTCGGACAATGAGAGATCACCTAAGTAAGTAATTATAACTCTTGTTCGTTTTCCAGAATGGAGAGAAGAGAGAGAAAGACACACAGAGAAAGATGTGTCCGCTACCATTTGTTTCAATATTAATATAATTCTTACTCTTTTAAGGCCCGGAACTTGTGCCTGTGCAAAGAGGCAGAAAAGACAAAAAGAGGGCAGAACCCCTACATCTAATAAGAAGAGCAGAGCTATTTGTTCTTAATGACCCAGATTTCTTGCCAGCCATTCCTGCAAAGATGAGAAAGAATAAACACGTTTTCTGTCTCATTCATCCACCCAATAACCCTGCAAGGCAAGTCACTATTATTGACACTTTGCAGTCTCAAAAGGACGACTCGGAAATCTCATAACCAGAGCATGAACACAATTACCATCCTTCTATACACAGAGGTCCCATTAGCTAATATGGCTAATAATCACTGCTAGACCAGTCTTCCAGAAATGCATTATTCTAATCCATTTTTCCAACCATCTAACCAGTAGACGCTATTGCCAGACTTTGAGGCACTTAGACAGCAGTTGTTGAGGAGCTGCAATGAGTTAAATCCTTGAGTCAGCTGGACTGCTGACCTGAAGAGCCGGCGTTGTCCGTAGACACCTCCAAGGTCATGTAGCCGGCATGACTGCATGGAGCGCCGGGGCAGAATCCCTTGGCTGGCTCACGCTGCCCATCAGGCAGGTTCGAATCAGCAAGACAGAGTGAGCTCCCGCCTGTCAGTTCCAGCTTCCCATGCAGGGACATGAGATAAGCCTCCCACGGGATGGTAAAACATCTAGGCGTTCTCTGGGCAACATCCTTGCAGACGGCCAATTTTCTCACACCAGAAGCAACTTGCAGTTTAATAATAATAATAGTAATAAAACTTTATTTGTATTCCACTCTATCTCCCCAAAGGGACTCAGGGTGGATTCCAAACATAAAAGGCAAACATTCAATGCCTGAATACAACAATACATCCATTTTAATAGAACGTATACAATCCAACTTATAAATACGAATTATAACTTAACTAACTAAAATTACATAAAAAGCACAGCCAGACATAAGACAAAACATCAAACATCAAATGGAAACAACAATTTCCCATTTCCCACTTCTGACATGATAAAGAAGCCAGTTGTCTGCAGAAACCAACAATCCACTGCATGTTCCCATTGATTTTAGGGACATGTTGGGATGATACAACAAGCCATTTGGCTAAATATGATCCTGAAAATTTCTGAACACCAACCACACCGCCTCGTTACATCTTACCATGATTAGCTTAGAAACATTATTTATTTATTTATTTATTTATTTATTTATTTATTTACGGCATTTATATGCCGCCCTTCTCATCCCGAAGGGGACTCAGAGCGGCTTACAAAATGCATATAAAAACCAATTAAAACTATAATAATTAATATCTACCTGTTCGACTCCTTATCCATTTGCATCGTCTAAACCATTCCATGTACATTATTTCATCATACTATATTTATCCAATTACGCCGTGTTACCAAAAGCTTGCTCGAAGAGCCAGGTTTTTACTCTTTTCCAAAACATATGGATGTCAGAATCCAAAGGTAGTACAGATTTGGGGTTTATAGGTGTGGCATATGTGAACAGGTCTCCCAACAGAAGTACAAAACTGTAAATATAAATTCAGTGTGGTTGGCGTTCCTAGCCTCCACAGATCAAGTCCAAACTATAAGACGGCTACCACAAAGGTCTGGCAAAGACATGTAGCAAAGCTCTCAAAGGAACTGGGATCATCCTAAAAGTCCTTCTCAGATACTTTGAGCACAGCAGCATGACAAGGACATATCTTCTTTGGCACAGTGAATTGTGAAGAGGAGAAATAAGCGAGCCAGGCACATTCTGCCTGAGGAACATGAGAGGGAATTGTTTTCTGGATGACTGCCCACTCTTTGGAGGCCAGGGGTGGTCATAGGTCATCAGAACAGCTTCCTTCCAGAAGACAGCAAAACCGAAGAGGCACAAACTTGCTCTGAAAAACTAAGTCACCCGCAGAAAATCCCCTACACACCAAGGCCACTTGATCTACTCTTCCTGGTCAGAGTCAGAAACACACAAGCAAGTTTCTACTTTCAATCGGATATGACCGCTAATAGGAAGAGAAAACTAACTAAATATATATACTCATCAGCACCTAAATACTTCTGGAATTGCTGATCAACAGTTAGGTCGGTGTTTCTCAACCTTCCTAATGCTGCAATCCCTTAATACAGTTACTCATGTTGTGCTGACCCCCAACAATAATATTATTTTTGTTACTTCTCTTATGTATTGTAATGTAAATATCTGATATGGAGGATGTATTTTCATTCCCTGGACCAAATTTGGCACAAATACCTCCTAAGCCCAAATTTGAATACTTGTGGGATTGGGGGAGATTGATTTTATAATTTGGGAGTTGTAGTTGCCGGGATTTATAGTTCACCTAGAATAAAAGAGCATTCTGAACTGCACCGATGATAGAATCGAATCAAACTTGGCAAACAGAACTCCGATGACCAACAGAAAAAATTGGAATGGGGTTTTTTGGGGGGGAGGGGGCAGGGCACTGACCTTGAGTTTTGGAGTTTTAGTTCACTTACATCCAGAGAGCACTATGGACTCAAACACTATGGACTCAAACACTATGGATCTGGACCAAACTTGGCACAAACACTCAATATGCCCAAATGCTATTTGTTTCATAAAGATCAAGTAGACAGAACATATTGTAAAGAACAAAAATAACTTTCTGGCCTTGCATCGCACATTTTAGTACAAATATTAAGACACAAATAGTGTTCGATTCAGCAAGTATTGCAGAATGTCATGCCACAGTCCACTTCAGGAAGGGTCATGACATGCAGCTGTTAATAAAATGCTTTAGTATATAAAAAGCCACATGTTAAATTCATAAAATATATAATGGTTTATTTGATTTTAAAATGCCAAGTTTGGAGAAGATAGATCTTGACATTTAGGAGTTGTAGTTGCTGGGATTTATAATTCACCTACAATCAAAGAGCACTCTGAACTCCACCAATGATAGAATTTTGCCAAACACAGACCCCCCTTGACCAACAGAAAATACTGTGTTTTTTGATGGTGTTTGGTGACCTCTTTTGACACCCCTTCATGACCCACCCAGGGGTTCCGACCCCCAGGTTGATAAACACTGAGTTAGTATCAACTAGACTGCAAACTGAGCTTTCCCGTTATGATGAGATGTTTTCACTTTATGGAAGACTGTGTGAGAGCTGATATACTGATCTCCTGGGATGAAAATTGCTGGAAGAAACATTAACAACCTTAGATATGCAGATGACACCACTTTGATGGCCAAAAGCGAGGAGGAGCTGAGGAGCCTTCTAATCAAGGTGAAAGAAGAAAGTGCAAAAGCTGGGTTGCAGCTAAACATAAAAAAAACCCCAAAATTATGGCAACAAGAATGATTTACAACTGAGAAATACAGGGAGAAAACATGGAGGCAGTGACAGACTTTGTATTTCTAGGTGCAAAGATTACTGCAGACGCAGACTGCAGGCAGGAAATCAGGAGACACTTCCTTCTTGGGAGGAAAGCAACGTCCAATCTCGATAAAATAGTGAAGAGTAGAGAAATCACACTGGCAACCAAGATCCGCATAGTTAAAGCAATTGTATTCCCCGTAGTCACCTATGGATGTGAGAGCTGGACCTTAGGGAAGGCTGAGCGAAGGAAGATCGATGCTTTTGAACTGTGGTGCTGGAGGAAAGTTCGGAGAGTGCCTTGGACTGTGAGAAGATCCAACCAGTCCATACTTCAGGAAATAAAACCCGACTGCTCATTGGAGGGAAGGATACTAGAGGCAAAGATGAAGTACTTTGGCCACATCATGAGAAGAAAGCAAAGTTTAGAGAAGACAATGGTGGTGGGGAAAATGGAAGGAAAAAGGAAGAGGGGCCAACTAAGGGCAAGATGGATGAATGGCATCCTTGAAGTGACTAGATTGATCTTGAAGGAGCTGGAGGTAGTGATGGCCAACAGGGAGCTCTGGCGTGGGCTGGTCCATTTGGTCACAAAGAGTCGGATATGACTGAATGAATTAACAACAAGAAAAGATTTCTTTTGTTACAAGAGTGTCTTACTTCATTTCCACAAAAGTTGGAGCCAATCTCCCTAACAAAGTGTCTAGAACAGGGGTGCTCAAACTGTGCTCCATGGAGCCCTTGGGACTCCACGGGTGATAGAGAGGGGCTCCACGGCACCGTGCTGCTTCCTGTCTCCTTTCCTTCTCCTGAGAAATACAGGGAAATTTTGAGCTGCCGGAAACAGCAACATCCTCCCAGGGCACAGATTCTTCCCCCCCCCCCCCCTCTTTCCTTGCCACCCAGATCCTTTTCACCATCTCTGTTTGAGAACATCTGGTCTAGAAACTCAGATATGACTTCTGACAACACATGAAAGGTTTTCTGTGTGTTACAGCAATCACATTCAAGGATGAGACCGAGAACTGAATCTCCAGTGTGCAATAAAACAGCAAGGAAGGCTACTATGAAGTTTCTCTTTGCTTTCCCTGAGTAACTTTGCTAGGGCTAGGTTCTTGACCCATAGGTTGATAGCCTTGGAGAAGAAGGCATCTGAAGTGGATATCAGTCTGTAGAGAATGCCTCAGAGCCGCAGGAGAGAGACACCTCAAACACTTGTTGCCACGGTCTCAGAGGAGACTGTCAAAGACTGTCAGAATGAGAGCACAGGTCCACATAGCTGCACAGCCACTGGAGAATCTACCAGCCTTACGTCTGTCCATAGTCTTCTTTTTAAACACATACAATCTCAAAGCAGTGCAATGTCATGCTTGACTATGTGCACAAGCGGCTCAATCCTTCTGGACTAGATTGTCCAAAACCTCTGGGAGGGGGCTGGAAAGAGGAAAGTAATCTTTACCCAATTCAAAGGACACATTGGAAATGTTTTACCTTCCTTGTGTTCTTCTTCGAGATCTAGTATCTTCAGGAACTTGAAAAGGAGCTCAGAAAATAAAACCTAAAGAGAACAGCAGATGTTCGTGGTGACAACTCCCTCTCCAGGAAATTATGACTAATCAGATCCAGGAAGGCATTCTTACTTAATTCCACCGAGGCAGACATCGGGGAATGAGGTGGATTATGGTGCAAGTGGCTCATCTTTTATATGTTGCCTCTTGAACCTTGATGCCTCCTGCTTTGGTTGTCAGATCTAGTCGTGGGTTGTTGTAGGTTTTTCGGGCTGTATGGCCATGTTCTAGAAGCATTCTCTCCTGACGTTTCACCTGCATCTGTGGCAAGCATTTATTTCTTTATTTATTTACCATATTTGTATACCGCCCTTCTCAGCCCGAAGGTGACTCAGGGTGGTTCATAGGCCTGGGCGGTTTCGTTCGTTAATTTCGTAATTCGTTATTAATTCGTATTTAAATTAGCTTACGATTCAATATTGAGCCATGCAGGAATTGTGTGAGGAGTAATAAAGATTTGAAACAATTTTTTCAATTTATTTCGTAATTATTTCGTAATTGTTTCGTAATTGTTTCGTAATTATTTTCGCATGTCTGGTGCAAGTTTTATAGTTGTTGTTTGTTTTATCACACCAACAGTCAACAACAGAGGGAGAGGGAAGCTTCAGAAGTT
This sequence comes from Anolis sagrei, assembly GCF_037176765.1. NCBI lineage: Eukaryota > Metazoa > Chordata > Lepidosauria > Squamata > Anolidae > Anolis > Anolis sagrei. The sequence continues at coordinate 31,298,982 of NC_090028.1, forward strand.
CCTCCTGTCCCATTTGGAGGTTTTTTTAAGCATATTGCGCAATCTTGTCCGCCATCAACGAATCGATTCGTAATTTTTCAAAATTTCGTAAATTTCGAAATTTTTTAAAGGAAAATTTCGGAATTATTTAAAAAAACGAAATGCAAGGGCCCCCTAAAAATGAAACGAGTTTAGAACCAATTTTTTCCATGGTTACCCAGGCCTAGTGGTTCACAGTTGGCAACATTCTTCAACAAATAAAACAATCATAAAATACTGTTAAAAAGTTTAGCATGAGATAGGAATGGAGCAGATTGCTTGTGAGGGAGAAACTCATAAAGGATGTTTCCTTCTGCAATAACCATTGTACCTAGAAACACAAAGTCTGTCACTGCCACCATGATTTCTCCCACTATTTTCCTGGTTGTCATCATCTTGGGTTTTTTATGTTTAACTGCAACCCACCTTTTGCACTTTCTTCTTTATAATAAATAATAATAATAATAAGCTTTATTTATACCCCGGGCACCATCTCCCCAAAGGGGATTCGGGGCAGCTTACATGAGGCCAATCCCAGAAATGCATTACAATACAATAACAAAAAAACATAAGGCAATATCATAATAAAATAGAATAAGACAAGCATAAAATATAACATACAATACAAAATAATACAATAGAAAATCAAACACAATCACAATGTGTAAAATACAATGATAAAAACTCAGGATGAGATAAAAATAAAAATCTATATATTTGTAAAGGAGACTCATGAACAGAGTAGTAATGACAATCCTTCATATGGAGAGGAGACAATTCAATATGAGGACACCCATTATAGAGGAGCATGACAAAGGAGATGAAAGATCACTCCCCAAAAGCGCAACGGAAAAGCCACATCTTGAGGTTCTTCTTAAAAGTTTCTAAGGAGAGGGCTAGCCTAATCTCACTAGGTAATGTGTTCTTTATTTATTTATTTATTATTTATTTCACAGTTTTGTATACCGAGCTTCTCAACCTCGTTGAGGGACTCAGCCCAGTTTACAGCCATAAAAACATATACATTCATTAAAATATCATATATCACAAATTACAAAACAACTTTAAAAACACTATATAAAAAACTACAGTGGTCAGTCGTCCTAATAAGATGGATCTATATCCACTTCCATCCAGGGTTCTATGGTGTTGTCTCATTCCTCGAAGGCCTGACTCCACAGCCACGTCTTCACCCATTTCCTAAATGTTAGGATGGATGGGGCGGTTCTGGCCTCCAGAGGGAGAGAGTTCCAGAGTTGTGGGGCCACCACCGAGAAGGCCCTGTCCCTCGTCCCCACCAGCCGCGCTTGCGAGGCTGGTGGGACCGAGAGCAGGGCCTCTCCAGATGATCTTAGTAATCTTGATGGTTTGTAGGGGAGAATACGTTCGTAGAGGTGAACAGGGCCGGAGTCGTTTAGGGCTTTATAGGTCAACACCAGCACTTTGAATTGTGCTCGGAAGCTAATTGGCAGCCAGTGGAGCTGGCGTAACAGCGGAGTGGTGTGCTCCCTGTATCCAGCCCCCGTTAGTAATCTGGCTGCCGCGTGTTGGGTTAGAAGGCCCCTCAGCTCCCCCTTGCTTTCAACCATCAAAGTGGTATCATCTGCATATATAAGGTTGTAAATGTTTCTTCCAACAATTTTGACTCCAGCCTTGGATTCGTTATGGTGGCAATGACTATATGGTCACTCCTTCATCTGTAGCTCTTGTTACTGTAACTGCTTTCAGTAAGTTCAGTGGAGAGAAAATATGCATCAGTCGCGGAAGCTTCTCCAAGAGTGTCTCTACATTTTGTGATATTTGATCAGGTTAACTGGTGAAGATGGATGTATTAGTGAGTGAGTACAAAGCCTTTCTGGGAACTGCAGCGTCCTGCTAAATGTTTTGCAGGGCAACAGCGACACGGAAGAGAGAGAGACATAAGATTCCCCATTGTCCCAACATACCCTTCTCCATCTGGGTATTCAGAAAGGGATTTAAAAAAAGAAGAGTCAACATTTTTCTGCATCTGAAAAGTCTTGCTATCTGGGCAGAACTGCTGTGTAGCAAGGGAATAAGTCTTTCCTCTGAGGGCCCCATATCCTGCAAACATATTTTGCTCGACTAACCAAGATCTTTTTTCCAGAAGCTGAAGTCTGCCCATCCTGGAAGTGCCGAAGAAAATATAGTTCCCTGTATTCACTGCCCCAGCCCTTGAAGTGTTAAAATTGGCACATCGCTCTCACCGGTTAAGTATTGTGATCCTACAAAGATCCAAACCAGTATATCAGATCCCCCTCTATAAGAAAGCACAAAGTCAGCTCTGGCTTTTAATCCTTATTGTGACACTACTGTGTCCAAACTTTTAACAGATGTTTCAATACAGCCGTGACCAAAAATTTATCTCCTCTGATGATTTTACCAGTGAGGTAAGCTCTAGATAATAATATAAGCCAAACTGCAAAAGGCACTTGGGGAATACATTCTCCAGCCCTGCGTCTAGTGTTGGTCTAAGCAAGGGTCCAAGAGTTATGAAACTGTGTAGATATTCTCCAAGAGCCTCCCAAGCTGGAATGACCATGTCGACAGATGTTTTAGCTTTTGAGAGCCATATGGAGGCGCGAGGGAAGGGAGCAGAACGTGCTACACTACTCCTGAAAGAGGGAGGAAAAAGAGGGGGAAACATAGGAAGGGATGTATATGTTCAACACATAAAGCAGAGGTAGGAATTCTGTGACTCTCCCAATGTTGCTGAACTGCAATACCCTGCAGTCCTCACTATTATCTAAGGCTGCTGGGATTGCAATTCAACATCTGGAGCAGTGATTCTCAACCTGGGGGTCGGAACCCTTGGAGGGATCACCAGGGGGTGTCAGAGGGATCACCAAAGACCACCAGAAAACACAGTATTTTCTGTTGGTTATGGGGGTTTTGTGTGGAAAGTTTGGCCCAAATTGTATCATTGGTGGGGTTCAGAATGCTCTTTGATTGTAGGTGAACTATTTTGTTGTTGTTCATTCATTCAGTCATTTCAGACTTCTCGTGACCTCATGGACCAACCCATGCCAGAGCTCCCTGTTGGCCGTCACCACCCCCAGCACCTTCAAGGTCAATCCAGTCACTTCAAGAATGCAATCCATCCATCTTGCCCTTGGTTGGCCCTCTTCCTTTTTCCTTCTATTTTCCCCAGCATCATTGTCTTCTCTAAGCTTTCCTTTCTTCTCATGATGTGGCCAAAGTATTTCATCTTTAGCTCTACTATCCTTCCCTCCAGTCGGGCTTTATTTCCTGAAGTATGGAGTGGTTGGATCTTCTTGCAGTCCAAGGCACTCTCAGAACTTTCTTCCAACACCACAGTTCAAAAGCATCTCTCTTCCTTTGCTCTGCCCTCCCTAAGGTCCAGCTCTCACATCCGTAGTTGACTATGGGGAATACCATTGCTTTTACTATGCGGATCTTCGTTGCCAGTGTGATGTCTCTACTCTTCACTATTTTATCGAGATTGGTCATAGCTTTCCTCCCAAGAAGTAAGCATCTCCAGATTTCCTGGCTGCAGTCTGAGTCTGCAGTAATCTTTGCACCTAGAAATACAAAGTATGTCACTGTCTCCACGTTTTCTCCCTCTATTTCCCAGTTGTCAATCATTCTTGTTGCCATAATCTTGGGGGGGGGGGGGGTATGTTTAACTGCAACCCAGCTTTTGCGCTTTCTTCTTTCACCCTGATTAGAAGGCTCCTCAGCTTCTCTATAAATCCCAGCAACTACAACTTCCAAATGTCAAGGTCTATTTTCCCCAAACTCCATCAGTGTTCACATTTGGGCATATTGAGTATTCATGCCAAGTTTGTTCCAGATCCATCATTGTTTGAGTCCACAGTGCTCTTTGGAGGTAGGTGAACTCCAACTCCAAAACTCAAGGTCAATGCCCACCAAACCCTTCCAGTATTTTCTGTTGGCCATGGAGTTCTGTGTGCCAAGTTTGGTTCAATTCCATTGTTGGTGGAGTTCAGAATGCTCTTTGATTGTAGGTAAACTATAAATCCCAGCAACTACAACTCCCAAATGACAAAATTAATCCCCCTCCCAACACCGGCAGTATTCAAATTCGGGTGTATCGGATGTTTGTGCCAAATTTGGTCCAGTGAATGAAAATACATCCTGCATATCCAATATGTATATTATGATTCATAACAATAGCAAAATTAGTCATGAAGAAGCAATGAAAATAATTTTATAGTTGGGGGTCACCACGACATGAGGGGTCATGGCATTAGGAAGGTGTAGAAACACTTTTTTTTTTGTCGTGTCAGGAACAACTTGAGAAACTGCAAGTCACTTCTGGTGTGAGAGAATTGGCTGTCTGCAAGGACGTTGCCCAGGAGACGCCCGGACGTTTTGATGTTTTACCATCCTGTGGGAGGCTTCTCTCATATCCCAGTGTGGGGAGCTGGAGCTGACAGAGGGAGCTCATCCACGAACCTACAACGTGTCGGTCTTCAGGGGTTTAACCCACTGTGCCACCGGGGGGGGGGGGGGGGCTCTGATATATATATATATAATGAAAGTATCAAAATAACATGTTATAAAACACACCTTCTTGAACTATGGGTTCCAACCCCAAATAGCATCTCTTTAGCTCAATGTTGAGTTCACGAAAATTTTGACAACAGGAAAAGATCCTTTTTCTTCTCCACAGAATGACCCTCAACTTATCCAAGGGTCTTTACCATTTTTGAACGATGCATATGAAGCAACTTCACATTTATTTACACGTGCACACACTTATATATATGAAGGAAAGCACTTCCATTTGTCTTCTCATCCATGTGTTTTGGAAGCTGGGTAGGCAACAGACGGAAAGCCACATGTAGCATAAATAAACAGAATGGGCAAAGAAGCTGATCATAAAGCTCCTTGACCTCTTCCTTTTCCTTTTTAACTCATGTGTGGCATTCTCAGTAGCAAGGCAGCAAACAGAACAATATTTCAAGAGACTTCATTCAAGAAACAACAGATTTTGGAAGCCAAATTTTCAAGCAGTTCAGAAGCAGCAAATGGCATCAAAACAGAACGATGAAACATTCTTACGCTCAGCATTCATGCAAATGCTGTTTTTGGCAGGAAACAAAACAACTTTAGCGAGCAAAACTCTTGTCAATAACAATCCGCTTTACAACTGTGTTGTTGTTGTTTTAAATGTTCCTTAGAATTTTTGCACAAGGTTAGAGTTACTGGTAAATTTTGTACTCTATCCAGGAACAGCAAAAAAAGGAAAGGAAAAAAGTGGAACTTAATACAAGAAGCTAAATCCAAACCAGGAAATTGTTTTTAAAGAAAAGAAAGAGTCCACGTGCTCCCAAAAATCTTATATTATGTATTGTCGAAGGCTTTCATGGCCGGAATCACTGGATTATTGTAAGTTTTTCAGGCTGTATGGCCATGTTCAAGAAGCATTCTCTCCTGACATTTCACCTGCATCTATGGCAGGCATTCTCAGAGGTTGTGAGATCTGTTGGAAACTAGGAAAATGGGGTTTATGTATCTGTGGAATAATGTCCAGGGTGGGAGAAAGAGCTCTTGTCAGTTGGAGGTAGGTGTGAATGTTTCAAATGGCCACCACTAATAATAATAATATAATATAATTATATATTTTATATTAAATGTAATATTACTAATAATATTACAGTATAATGTTATAGTACAATGTAATATATAATATTTATATTGTGCTATGGTAATAGTATAATATAATATATTTACTTTTTATTTGTAAGCTGTTCTGAGTCCAGGGTGAGAAGGGCGGCATATAAATATTGTAAATAAATAAATTGATTAGCATTGCATGGCCTAGCAGTTTTCAAGGTGTAGCTTGAGAAAGGCAAAATATAAATACTGTAAATAAATAAATAAACAACTACCATGTCAGGCTGCACTGAGAAGCCACTAAAATCCACAAGGAAGTGGACAACTTCAACAGAAAGGAAGAAACCATGAAAATGAACACAATCTGGCTAAAACTCTAAAATCACAACAGTAAATAAAGAACAGCATTCATAAACAGAGGAACTCCAGAAAAGAAATAATTAGGGACAGCTAATCACCTCTCAACAAAGGATTCCCCCAGGCAGTAAGAAGCCAGACTTTGAAAACTACTAGGCCATGGAATGCTAGTCAAGGTGGCCAATTTTGGAGTTGTAGTTCACCTACATCCAGAGTCAAACAATGATAGATAGATCTGGATCCAATTTGGCATGAATATGCAATATGCCCAAATTTGGTGGAATTTGAGAAAAATAGACCATGGCATTTGGGAGCTGTAGTTGCTAGGATTTATAGTTCACCTAAAATCAAAGAGTCCCTTGAACCCCTCCAACAATAGAATTGGGCCAAACTTCCCACACCAACAGCCTCGTGACCAGGAGCCCCCGGTGGCGCAGTGGGTTAAATCCCTGTGCTAGCAGGACTGAAGACCGACAGGTCGCAGGTTCAAATCCGGGGAGAGGCGGATGAGCTCCCTCTATGAGCTCCAGCTCCTCATACGGGGACATGAGAGAAGCCTCCCACAAGGATGATAAAAACATCAAATCATCCGGGCGTCTCCTGGGCAACGTCCTTGCAGAGGGCCAATTCTCTCACACCAGAAGCAACTTGCAGTTTCTCAAGTCGCTCCTGACACGACAAAAAAAAAAAAGCCCAGTGACCAACAGAAAATACTGGAGGGAGAGGAATCGACTGTGATTTAGAGGAGATGTAGTTCACCCACCTCCGAGAGCACTGTGGTCCTAAGACTATCAGAAGAATGTGTTTTTTGATGGTCTTGGGCAACCCCTCTGACATCCCCACCCCGGGGGTCTCGACCCCCAGGTTGAGAAACGCTGATCTAGCCAAGCACAAATAAAAGCCTATTCATAAACCTTAAGAAAAGTCATGAAGTCAAGGATGATGCCTCTCAAAAAGCATAGTTCACCTTATGCTCTCCACTCAGATAAATCAACTAAATTTGATTTCATTTTAATTTACAATCAGGATAACAGAAACAAAGGGAGAATTGTAACCTTTTTTCTCACTTGACAAAAAAGCTTCCCAATCTCAACCTTCCTCTCTAGAGTCACGGTTATTCCCACATGGCAATGCCTCAGGGAGATACAAGGAAATGCCAGAGGGAACATGCTTTTCTTTTTATCCGTTGGGGATAAGAATAAGAGTCAAGGGAGGGAACTACAACTAGAAAAGTGGAATTGGAGGAAGTGTTAAACACAGAGACAAACTATTTCTGCCGTTTCTTCACAATCAGGTTCTTTCGGATATGGGGCCAGGGCTACCATTAGAAAGGGAAATAATCAATTGTGATGGAGTGTCAAGAGTAGCAAATTGAGCCCAATTCCTCTCCATCCTACTTTTTCTCTCAAGTCCAGACAGTTGTGGATAGTTCAATGGCAACTTCCATCCTTACCTTCAATAGAGAAAAAGGCAAGAATAGCCAAGGAGAGCATTACCATGCCATTCCATGCTCTTCCATTGCACTAGGTGAAGGTCAGGCATTTATTTACATTCTCAAGTTTTGAATTGTGCAGTCTATTATGCAACTCAACATTTTTTTTGGAGCAACTTGAGAAACTATAAGTTGCTTCTGCTGTGAGAGAATTTGCCGTCTGCAAGGACGTTGCCCAGGGGATGCCCGGATGTTTGATGTTTTACCATCCTGTGGGAGGCGTCTCTCATGTCCCCGCATGGGGAGCTGGAGCTGACAGAGGGAGCTCATCAACGCTCTACCCAGATTCGAACCTGCAACCTGTTGGTCTTCAGTCCTGCTAGCACAAGAGTTTAACCCAGTGTTTCTCAACCTTCCTAATGCCGCAACCCCTTAACACAGTTCCTCATGTTGTGATGACTGCTAACAATAAAATTATTTTTGTTGCTACTTCACAATTATAATTTTTCTACTGTTATGAATTGTGATGTAAATATCTGATATGTAGGATATATTTTCATTCACTGGACCAATTTGGCACAAATACCCGATACACCCAAATTTGAATACTGGTAGGGTTGGGGGGGATTGATTTTGTCATTTGGTAGTTGTAGTTGCTGGGATTTACAGTTCACCTACAGTCAAAGACCATTCTGAACTCCACCAATGATGGAACTGACACACAGAACTCCCATGACCAACAGAAAATACTGGAAGGGTTTGGTGGGCATTGACCTTGAGTTTTGGAGTTGTCGTTCACCTACATTCAGAGTGCACTGTGGACTCAACAATGATAGATCTGGACCAAACTTGGTATGAATACTCAATATGCCCAAATGTGAATACAGGTGGAGTTTGGAGAAAATAGACCTTGACATTTGGGAGTTGTAATTGCTGGGATTTATAGTTCACCTACAGTCAAAGAACATTCTGAACTCCACCAATGATGGAATTGACACACAGAACTCCCATGACCAACAGAAAATACTGGAAGGGTTTGGTGAGCATTGACCTTGAGTTTTGGAGTTGCAGTTCACCTACATCCAGAGAGTGGTGGCGCAGTGGGTTAAAGCCCTGTGCCAGCAGGACTGAAGACCGACAGGTCACAGGTTTGAATCTGGGGAGAGGCAGATGAGTTCCCTCTATCAGCTCCATCTCCACATGCGGGGACATGAGAGAAGCCTCCCACAAGGATGATAAAACAACAAATCATCCAGGCATCCCCTGGGCAACGTCCTTGCAGACGGCCAATTCTCTCACACCAGAAGCAACTTGCAGTTTCTCAGGTCACTCCTGACACGACAAAAAAAAATCCAGAGAGTACTGTAAACTCAAACAGTGGACTGTGGACCCAAACTTGGCATGGATATTCAATATACCCAAGTGAACACTGGCAAAGTTTGGGGAAAATAGACCTTAACATTTGGGAGTTGTAGTTGCTGGCATTTATAGTTCAATCAAAGAGCATTCTGAACTCCACCAACAACTGAATTTGGCCAAACTTCCCACACAGAACACCCATGAGCAACAAAAAATACTGTGTATTCTGATGGTTTTCTGATGGTCTTTGGCAACCCTTCTGACACCCCCTCACGACCCCCCCGCCCAGGTTGAGAAACATTGGTTGAACCCATTCTACAAAGGAACTCAACAATGATAAGAAATAAAAGGTTATGTTGTGGGTGATGTTGGCGTAAAAGAATTACACATTCAGCTCATCCATTGTAATTATCCTGGTTCACTCCATTGTGTTATAATCCTGCATCTGGCTTTTAGCTTAGCTTAGATTCTTAAGTTAATTATCTTAATGCCCTAACAATGACACACTTATTTTAAAGGTTGAAATCTCTTATCCCTTAACTCTGCTATGCATGTATGGGACGATGTCCCTCTTCTCTCGAACTGGTCATTGATCGCAATAAAGTGAACTTGAACTTGAACTAACTCCATTGTGACAACAGCTGACGCAATTTACCTATGGCATGTATTATGTTACCGAACTCCACCATTTGTGCTATGCTAGAAGTGCTCTAACTGCAATAGTACTTTATGTGCCAAGGTGTCATGAACACTTTCTAAACAAAGGTCCTTTTATTGCAATTTTCAGCATTGTTTGAGTCCACAGTCTCTGGATGTAGGTGCACTACAACTCCAAACTCAAGATCAATGCCCACCAAATCCTTCCAGTGTTTTCTGTTGCCCATAGTAGTTCTGTGTGCCAAGTTTGGTTCAATTCCATCGTTGCTGGAGTTCAGAATGCTCTTTGATTGTAGGTGATCTATACATCCCAGCAACTACAACTCCCAAATGGCAATCAATCAAAAAAACTACATTGGACATACAGACAGACAGACCCTATGTGACTACGTTAGATTCACAAATGAATCCCGACTAAACTACTGCAACACACTCTACGTGGGGTTGCCTTTGAAGACAGCTTGGAAGCTTCAACTAGTCCAATGGACAGCAGCCAGATTACTCACCAGAGGAGCATACAAATCTTCTGTTATGTCAGCTCCACTAGCTGCCAGTCTGCTACCGAGCACAATTCAAAGTGCTGGCATTAGCCTTTAAAGCCCTAAACAGTTCTGGCCCAGTTTACCTGTCCGAACATATCCCCCTATATGAACCATCGAGGAGATTAAGATCATAAGGGGAGGCCCTGCTCTCAGTCGCACCACCCTTGTGAATGTGACTGGTGGGGACAAGAGACAGGGCCTTCTCAGTGGTGGCTTCTCAGCTGTGGAGAGAAATCAGATCTGCCCCCTCCCTCCTGGCCTTTTGTTAAAAAAAACTTGGTTAGACCACACCTGGAATATTGTGTCCCATTCTGGGCACCACAATTGAAGAGAGATATTGATATTGAAGAGAGATATTGACAAGCTGGAATGTGTCCAGAGAAAGAGGGCGACTAAAATGATCAAGGGTCTGGAGAACAAGCCCTATGAGGAGCGGCTTAAAGAGCTGGGCATGTTTAGCCTGGGAGGAGACATAATGAGGGCCATGGATAAATATGTGAGAAGAAGTCATAGGGAGGTAGGAGCAAGCTTGTTTTCTGCTGCCCTGGAGACTAGGACACGGAACAATGGCTTCAAACTACAAGAAAGGAGATTCCATCTGAACATTGGGAAGAACTTCTTGACTGTGAGAGCCGTTCAGCAGTGGAACTCTCTGCCCCGGAGTGTGGTGGAGGCTCCTTCTTTGGAGGCTTTTAAACAGAGGCTGGATGGGCATCTGTTGGGGGTGCTTTGAATGCAATTTTCCTGCTTCTTGGTAGAATGGGGTTGGACTGGATGGCCCATGAGGTCTCTTCCAATTCTAGGATTCTATGATTCTATGACTACTAAATTATCTTTAGGACTCTGCATTAACTCTATAATATTCTTGTTACAAAAGGAGAAAGCATATTTGTCACAAATTTAGTTAACATCTTAAAACAAAACTGTATGTAAATTGCTTAGATAAATGTAATCACTGTAAATATGACTGACTTGGCCACGGTAGTCCACGCTCTGGTTACATCCCGTTTAGACTACTGCAACGCTCTCTACGTGGGGTTGCCTTTGAAGACAGCTTGGAAACTCCAACTAGTCCAATGCTCGGCAGCCATGATTTTAACAGGAGCGGAGCGCAAAAAGCATACAACCCCCCTGCTGCGCCAACTCCACTGGCTACCGATCTGCTACCGGGCTGAATTCAAAGTGCTGGCGTTGGCCTTTAAAGCCCTAAACGGTTCCGGCCCAAGCTACCTATCCGACCACATCTCTGCCTATGAACCCACCAGGACTTTGAGATCTTCCGGGGAAACCCTGCTCTCGATCCCGCCTGCTTCTCAAGCTCGGCTGGCGGGGACAAGAGATAGGGCCGTCTCGGTGGTGGCTCCTCGGCTGTGGAACGCCCTTCCTACGGACATTAGACTAGCACCATCTCTAATGGTATTCCGCAAAAAAGTGAAGACCTGGCTGTTTGAGCAGGCGTTCGAATAATTAGTGCAATGATTGGTTAATGAACACTGGAATGGAACAATGGATGACGAATCTGGAACATGTTTTTGATGACGAGACGACAGTGAATGGGTCGTGTAATGTGTAATGTGTTAGGTTGTTAACTGTTTCTATACTGTAGCACTGAATTTTTGCTGTTCGTATTTGTTGTGAACCGCTGTGAGTCGCCTTCGGGCGATAAGTAAGGTAAATAAATAAATAATAAATAAATAAGCATCTTTTTAAAAAACATGGTTTGACTTGACTTGGAAACTCACGAAGTATAGGAGCAACTTATATAAAGAGATAGATGGAAAAATTGCCAAAAGCTGCTTCTGTGGAATCCATGAAATGAAACCTAGATGGGGAAAAGGTCTAAGGAAGAATCGAAAACGAAATCGAGACAGCTGTTTTCGTCATCTAAGGAGATTGGAAATAAAGAAATGTAGGGGAGTGAGGGAGAGGGAAATGACAAGATTTGTAATAATGGTGACAGAGATTCACCAGAGCCATACTTTTAACAGAAAGACTGCAATGTGCTCAAATGAAAAAGAAAACAGAAGGTGAGAAGTTAAGGTGTGATGGTTGTAATTAGGAGTTGTTCACAGGAGCATGTTAGTTGAGAGCATCATGTTATAATGGACATATTTTTCAAGATGCCTTGAAAAAAAAACCTTGGAAGTCCTAACTTCAACCAATTAAATGGTAAAATTTTGTGAACTATGCCTGCAAATGAGGGATGTCTTGATAGAGATGTTAATATTTGGCTATTACGTCTTCATGAGGATGATTAATGTCCAGTTTTCTCTCACTGCAGAGAAAAGGAATGTTTTTCCATTTTCTCCCCCAGTATTCTGAGATCCCAAAGTGTTTCAAGGAAATGATTCTGCACAGAAGCACATATGGTTTTTTGAGAGGGGAGGGAATTAGAGAACAGAGCAACATTTTCACAAAAAAATCGCCAAAAAAGCAAGTTCTAAACAGTTCCTGTCTGGCTTACCTATCCGAACATATCTCTCCTTATGAACCAACTAGGACTTTAAGATCATCTGGGGAGGCCCTGCCCTTGATCCCGCCTTCCTCACAGATGCGTTTGACAGGGACAAGAGACAGAGCCTTCTCAGTGGTGGCCCCTTGCCTATGGAATGCCCTTTTCAGGGATATAAGATCAGCTCCCGCCCTTCTAACATTCCACAAAATGGTTAAGACCTGGCTCTTCAAGCAAGCTTTTACTACTGGCGCCTAATTAGACGAAAACAAATATATGGAACAACCGACGATGCAATTGGACAACGATTTTAGTTTTTACAGATATTATTGTTTCTTTTATATTACATTTTAAGTGTTGATTTGTTTTTATAATTGTTTTTAACTGTATTTTGATATTTTTTATGGCATCAAATCGCTGCTGTCTGTGAACCGGCTTGAATCGCCTCTGGCTGAGAAAGGCAGTATACAAATGTGGCAAATAAATAAATAAATAAATAAATAAATTTGTTAAAAAATTCATTCTTGCAAGGTATTTTTTCAGAAAGCAATGATCTCCAGAAAACAATACATGTAGTTTTGTGGAAACTCTGGGTTTGGGATTTTTGGCACAACTTTTCACAATTCCCATAGAGCAGTGGTTCCCAACCTGTGGTCTGTGGACCACCAGTGGTCCACAGGCACGAAAATATGATCCGCGGCCTCACCATTACTACACTGTTGCCTTGAAACCATATGGCAATGAGAGCAACTGGTCTTGTGAAACCCTCTTATAGTGCTGACGCAATGGGGATGTTGGGAGGGGAGAATCTGACTATCCATGGAAGATTACCACTACCATTGTTAAATATGTTGTTGTTTTTTGTGGGCGAGCAGATGGCAACTACTGGATGGCTGATGTGGTCTATCCAATGCAATTTTCTGAATCAGCACCCTAAATAACCAAACTGAATTTTAAGTTTACCAAAAACTTATTCGTAACCCTTTCGGTACTAATGTTGGAGAGCGGTCCCTTGTCAAAGTGGTCCCTGCTCAAACAAAGGTTGGGAACTACTGTCATAGAGAAAAAGTACATATTTCTGTGCAGAATTGTTGTCTTGAAATACTTTCATATTTGCAAATCCTGGCAAACTCTGTGCTCTCAACTTTGTATTCTTCAAGCTGCAAAGAGGTGGGTAATATCATCATCCTGATCTCCTGAGTGGTGCAAAAACCAGTATCAGGACAGTAAGGTTGGATCAACACTGGCATATAATCCAGTTTCAAATTGCAGATTAACTTCATTGAACTGCATTATATGGCAGTATAGATCCAGCCTAAATGAGCAAAAGCAACAATACTTTCCAATCACTATAGTATATCTAAAATAAATTTCTGCATATTGTTGAAGGCTTTCATGGCTGGAATCACTGGGTTGTTGTACGTTTTTTCGGGCTATATGGCCATGTTCTAGATCAGTGTTTCTCAACCTTCCTAATGCCGCGACCCCTTCATACATTTCCTCATGTTGTGGCGACCCCCAGCCATAGCATTATTTTGCTACTTCATAACTGTAATTTTGCTCCAATTATTAACTGTAATGCAATTATCTGATAAGCAGGATGTATTATATTCACTGGACCAAATTTGGCACAAATACCTGATATTCCCAAATTTGAATAGTGGTGGGGTTGCGAGGGATTGATTGCCATTTGGGAGTTGTAGTTGCTGGGATGTATAGATCACCTACAATCAAAGAGCATTCTGAACTCCAGCAACGATGGAATTGAACCAAACTTGGCACACAGAACTACTATGGGCAACAGAAAACACTGGAAGGATTTGGTGGGCATTGATCTTGAGTTTGGAGTTGTAGTGCACCTACATCCAGAGACTGTGGACTCAAACAATGATGGGTCTGGACCAAACTTGACATAAATACTCAATATGTCCAAATGTGAACACTGGTGGAGTTTGGGGAAAATAAACTTTGACATTTGTGAGTTGTAGTTGCTGGGATTTATAGTTCACCTACAATCAAAGAGCATTCTGAAGCCTACCAATGACAGAACTGGGGCAAACCTCCCACACAGAACCCCCATGACCAACAGAAAATACTGTGTTTTCTGATGGTCTTTGGCGACCCCTCTGACACTCTGTGGTGACCCCCGGAGGGGTCCCGACCCCCAGGTTGAGAACCACTGTTCTAGAGGCATTCTCTCCTGATGTATCACCTTCATCTATGGAAAGCAGGTGAAACGCCTGAGGATGCTTACCATAAATGCAGGCGAAATGTCAGGAGAAGATGCTTACCATAAATGCAGGCGAAACGTCAGGAGAGAATGCCTCTAGAACATGGCCATATAGCCCAAAAAAACCTACAACAACCCAATTTCTGCATATATTAACCGGAAAGAGGAAAAATCCATGCATAAGACAGATTCTGGGTCTGATTTCACTGATACATGCTATTTTTATATCCAAAATGTGTATCTGTGTTTCAATATAGGGATATTCAGTCCAGACAACCTCCATCTCCAATCAGAGACAGTACCTTCCAAGAACAGTTTTAGCACACAATCTGCTGTTTTCGTATAGAGCAGGCTGGAGCCAGCTATACAGTAGAGCCTACATTGGTCCCTCTCCAGTCTCAGTGAGATGCGGAGACCGGCAAGGACCAGCATGTGCCGAAATGCCCTCTTGCACATCTGGGCCATCCAGTCTGAAACCACATTCCCTCTCCTGAAAAAAATATATTCTCGCCATCTGGACATGCCCCGGGTTACTCCGACCTGGGGGACCTCTGAAGAAAGGCGATTGGTAGCCGCCCCAGAACTGGCTATGTGAAGAAGCCCAAGCTGTGCTGGCACACTTCCCCCAAGCCAGCTGGCACCGGAGGGAGGCTGCATTCTGGCTTCCCCAAGCCTGAAGCCCAGGGAGAGACACATGCCAGCTGTGTTTGCAAACAAGCCAAGTTTAATGAGGCTCCGACAAGAGCATTCAAATGTGCGCTACAAAAATTTCCAAGCTTTCTGCTCTTGCTCGCCAAAAATTACAGCGGAAGTCAGGAAGGCTTTTTGGTGCCTTTTCAGCCTTTTAAGATTCGGCACCACATTTTAGAATTAGTATATTTGGAGAGAGGGCGAAGGACAGTACTGAAGTTATGTGGTTTTGGCTTATTTTTGAGAGTGGTTGTGTCCATATACTAAGTGGTCAAGTGGCAGCCACTTAAATATTCCTATGCAAAATGACAGTGGGGTTCAACAGTCAATCTCAAACGGCAGCCAACTGGATGCCTCTGGTAGGTTCACAAGAAGGACACAAAGACTAAGGCTACAAACAAATAACATTCCGATGTAGGTTGTTGTAGGTTTTTTTTGGGCTATATGGCCATATTCTAGAGCAGTGTTTCTCAATCTGGGGGTCGGGACCCCTGAGGGGGTCGCGAGGGGGTGTCAGAGGGGTTGCCAAAGACCATAGGAAAACACAGTATTTTCTGATGGTCATGGCGATTCTATGTGAGAAGTTTGAGCCAATTCTATCGTTGGTGGAGTTCAGAATGTTCTTTGATTGTAATGAACAATAAATCCCACCAACTACAACTCCCAAATGTCAAGATCTATTTTCCCCAGACTCCACCAGTGTTCACATTTGGGCATATTGAGTATTCATGCCAAGTTTGGTCCAGATCCACCATTGCATGAGTCCACAGTGCTCTCTGGATATAGGTGAACTACAACTCCCAAACTCAAGGTCAATGCCCATCAAACCCTTCCAGTGTTTTCCATTGGTCATGGGAGCCAAGTTTGGTTCAAATCAATCACTGGAGGAGTTCAGAATGCTCTTTTATTATAAGTGAACTATAAATCCCAGCAACTACAACTCCCAAATTACAAAATCAATCCTCCCCCAACCCCACTAGCATTCACCTTTGGGTGTATTGGGTATTTGTGCCCAGTTTGGTCCAGTGAATGAAAATGCATCCTGCATATCAGATATTTACATTATGATTTATAACAGTAGTAAAATTACTGTTATGAAGTAGCAACGAAAACAATATTATGGTTGGGGGTCACCACAACATGAGGGACTGTATTAAGGGGTCACGGAATTAGGAAGGTTGAGAGCTAGAGGCATTCTCTCCTGACGTTTTGCCTGCATCTATGGCAGACATCCTCAGAGGGAGTGAGGATGCTTGCCATAGATGCAGGCGAAACAACCCAGTGCTTCTGGCCATGAAAGCCTTCGACAATACATTTCAATGTAGAATTCTGTATTTATTTACAGTAGAGTCTCGCTTATCCAACCTTCGCTCATGCAACGTTCTGTATTATCCAACACAGTCTGGTTCCAGATTCATAGCTGTTTCAATACATTGCAATGTTGTGGTGCTAAATTTGTAAATACAGTAATTACTACATAACGTTACCATTTATTGAACTGCTTTTTCTATCGATTTGTTGAAAACATCTTGTCTTGGTGCTTAATTTGTAAAGGAGCTCCATTGGCTGTCGTTCATTTACCGGTCCCAATTTAAGGTGCAGGTGCTTATCTACAAAGCCCTAAACGGTTTGGGACCCGCCTACCTGCGTGACCGCATCTCTGTGTACAAACCCACACGATCTCTTCGATCATCTGGAGAGGCCCTGCTCACGCTCCCACCACCATCGCAAGCGCGATTGGTGGGGACAAGGGAGAGGGCCTTCTCGGTGGTGGCCCCTCGACTCTGGAACTCACTCCCCAGGGACATTAGGCAAGCCCCAACTCTGGCAGTCTTTAGGAGGAGCCTGAAAACGTGGCTGTTTCAATGTGCCTTCCCAGAATAAGGAAACTCCCTGCAAGATGTCCTTAAACGCACTTTAATAATGACTTTAGATTGTCTGCTCATTTCTTCCCTCTATAAAAACCTCTATCCCAATTACATGTTACCTGTTTATGCCCAGCATTATTTTTAAATTTTTAATTATTACATTTAGCACAGCCATAGGTTTTTAAATGCGTCGTGTTATTGTTATTGTTTTTTGCTTATTTTGCTTATGAGTTTATGCATTGTTTTTGTATTATTGCTGTTATTGTTTATTGTTGTGTTGTGGGCTCGGCCTCATGTAAGCCGCACCGAGTCCCTCGGGAGATGGTAGCGGGGTACAAATAAAGTTTTATTATTATTATTATTATTATTATTATTATTATTAAATCATAATGTAATTTGACATTTAATAGGCTTTTCTTTAATTCCTCCTTATTATCCAACATTTTCGCTTATCCAACGTTCTGCCGGTCCGTTTATATTGGATAAGCGAGACTCTACTGTATTTAGAACCTGCTTTTCAGCAAAGATTAGCACCCAAAGTGACTTATACTTCATACTGACTACAAGACATTCATGATATTGATAAGCTGGAATGTGTCCAGAGGAGAGCGACTAAAATGATAAAAGGTCTGGAGAACAAGCCCTATGAGGAGCGGCTTAAGGAGCTGGGCATGTTTAGCCTGAAGAAGAGAAGGCTGAGAGGGGATATGATAGCCATGTATAAATATGTGAGAGGAAGCCACAGGGAGGAGGGAGCAAGCTTGTTTTCTGCTTCCATGGAGATTAGGACAAGGAACAATGGCTTCAAACTACAAGAAACGAGATTCCATCTCAACATGAGGAAGAACTTCCTGACTGTGAGAGCTGTTCAGCAGTGGAACTCTCTGCCCCGGAGTGTGGTGGAGGCTCCTTCTTTGGAAGCTTTTAAACAGAGGCTGGATGGCCATCTGTCAGGGGTGATTTGAATGCAATATTCCTGCTTCTTGGCAGGGGGTTGAACTGGATGGCCCATGAGGTCTCTTCCAACTCTTTGATTCTATGATTCTATGATTCTATGTTCAGAGCCACTTTCAAGTCAGAGGAGGGTGCATAGCAAAATGCTACCAAATGGGTGCTCATGTAAAGAAATTTTGTTCTAACCTAACCTTCATTTCCAAGACTAACATCTAGATCAAAGTCTAGTGATCCTTTGAACGTCTCACTTCTTTGAACATTGTGAGATCGTTCCCAGCTCAAAAATACACATAAAGGGTGTATTTTTGAGAAATGAATACAAAAAGGTGCATTTTGGAAAAGACACCACACCATTTAAATGTCGGTAACCTTGCTTTTTGATTTTTAAAAAATAATTATATACATTTTATACTGCATGAAACCGTAAATGCTGAGTCAGGCGTATTACTCTCGAATTTGTCCCTTTCCTCTGCTATTTCAACATTGGGCATTCCCAGAAAGGTAATAAAGCCATTTATGGGGAGAGTAAGGTCTTTTCCTTTCCTTTCACATAGTTTGGAAGTCCGTTTGTTATTTGTGGGTGAATTCATTTCACTGAAAAGTACAGGACAAGCAAGTTGGGCATTAAAAGGAATATTTCTTAGCTTATTGGAATCGACTGAAGATGTTCTTTTTGAGTAAATGAGGTGAGGATGGAAAAGATGACATGGCGGTAGTAAACCTTTTCCTTACCCAATCTCAGTATGTTCTCTATCAAAAGCATGGGGAAAAACATTACATTTGTATATATCCTAAGTGAATGTTGCAGTTATTAGTGTCTGCAATTAGTAGTGTGGTTCTCAACCTTCCAAATGCCGCGACCCCTTAATACAGTTCCTCATGTTGTGGTGACCACCAACCATAACATTATTTTTGTTGCTACCTCATAATTGTAATGTTGCTCCTGTTATGAATCGTCATGTCAATATCTGATATGCAGGATGGATTCTCATTCACTGGATCAAATTGGGCACAAAGACCCGATACCTTCCCCTTAGGCGATCCCTCGTAGCTCAAGGATGGTGGTCTTCCCCGATACACCCATATTTGAATACTGATGGGGTTGGGGTGAACTATAAAGTATAAAACCCAGCAACTACAACTCCCAAATGAAAAGTATATCTTCCCCAAACTCGACCAGTGTTCACATCTGAGCATATTGAGTATTGTCATTGATTTTGTCATTTGGGAGTTGTAGTTGCTGGGATTTATAGTTCACCTACAATCAAAGAGCATTCTGAACTCTTCCAATGACGGAATAGAACCAAACTTGACACACAGAACTCTCACGACCAACAGAAAATACTGGAAGGGTTTGGTTATCATTGGCCTTGAGTTTTGGAGTTGTAGTTTACTTACATCCAGAGAGCACTGTGGACTCAAACAATGATGGATCTGGACCAAATTTGGCATGAATACTCAATATGCTCAGATGTGAACACTGGTCGAGTTTGGGGAAGATATACTTTTCATTTGGGAGTTGTAGTTGCGGGGTTTTATAGTTTATAGTTCACCTACAAGTTCTTCCTAATGTTCAGGTGGAATCTCCTTTCTTGTAGTTTGAAGCCATTTTTCCATGCCCTATTCCCCAGGGCAGCAAAAAACAAGTTGGCTCCCTCCTCCCTCTGACTTCCTCTCACATATTTATCCATGGCTAACATGTCTCCTCTCAGCCTTCTCTTCTTCAGGCTAAATATGCCCAGCTCTTTAAGCCGTTCCTCATAGGGCTTATTCTCCAGACCCTTGATCATTTTAGTCGCCCTCTTCTGGACACATTCCAGCTTGTCAATGTCTCTGTTCAATTGTGGTGCCCAGAATTAACAACCTTAGGTATGATACCACTTTGATGGCCGAAAGCGAGGAGGAGCTGAGGAGCCATCTAATCAAGGTGAAAGAAGAAAGTGCAAAAGCAGCTACACATTAAAAAAATCCAAGATTATGGCAACAAGAATGATTGACAACTGGGAAATAGAGGAAGAAAACATGGAGGCCATGACAGACTTTGTATTTCTAGATGCAAAGATTACTGCAGAAGCAGACTGAAGCCAGGAAATCAGGAGACGCTTCCTTCTTGGGAGGAGAGCAATGTCCAATCTTAATAAAATAGTGAAGAGCAGAGACATCACACTGGCAACAAAGATCCGCCTAGTCAAAGCCATGGTATTCCCTGTAGTCACCTACAGATGTGAGAGCTGGACCTTAGAGAAGGCTGAGCGAAGGAAGAGAGATGCTTTTGAACTGTGGTGCTGGAGGAAAGTTCTGAGAGAGCCTTGGACTGCGAGAAGATCCAACCAGTCCATACTTCAGGCAATAAAGCCCAATTGCTCATTGTACGGAAGGTTAGTAGAAGCCAAGATGAAGTACTTTGGCCACATCATGAGAAGAAAGGAAAGCTTAGAGAAGACAATTATGCTGGGGAAAATGGAAGGAAAAAGAGGGGCCGACCAAGATCAAGATTTTGTTTTTTTGTCGTGTCAGGAGCAACTTGAGAAACTGCAAGTTGCTTCTGGTGTGAGAGAATTGGCCGTCTGCAAGGACGTTGCCCAGGGGATGCCATGATGATTTTTATGTTTTTATCATCCTTGTGGGAGGCTTCTCTCATGTCCCCGCACAAGGAGCTGGAGCTGATAGAGGGAGCTCATCCGCCTCTCCCCGGATACGAACCTGCGACCTGTGGGTCTTCAGTCCTGCTGGCACAGGGGTTTAACCCTCTGCGCCACCGGGGGCTCCAATAAGGGCAAGATGGATGGATGGGATCCTTGAAGTGACTGGATTGACCTCGAAGGAGCTGGGGGTGGTGACGGCCGACAGGGAGCTCTGGCTTGGACTGGTCCATGAGGTCACTAAGAATCGGAAACATCTGAATGAATGAATAACAACGAATTCCAGATGTGGTCTAATCAAGGCAGAAAAGAGGGGGAGAATGACTTCCCTGGATCTAGACACTAGACTCCTATTGACGCAGGACAAAACCCCATTGGCTTTTTTTGCCGCCGCATCACATTGTTGGCTCATGCTTAACTTGTTGTCCACGAAATGAAGGTGGGGTACAAAACTAAAGTTATTATTACATTGTACAATGGAATACACTCAGAAAAGAAGGAATTTCTTTCATTACCACAAAGAGCGAAGAGTTTTCATTTCCTTTTTTAAAGTGCAAACCTCTCCCAGGTTAACAGAAAACAACTCGATTCCGTCAAATAAAACAGCCCTCCTTCCCTAAGCCAAAGAAAAATAAAGCAAAGGTAGCAGGTCATGGCAGCCACAGCTGTATAAACGAAGGGTACGATCCACCGGGAATTTCATCCGGAGCGCCCTGCACAGGAACACAGCTTTGCTTCAGTGCGCCTTGCACTAGGCAAGATCCCAGTGGTCCAGGACAAACAAAGGAAGTATTACTTCACACGAGACAGAACCAAGTGGTGGGGTTCATTGATACATAGCTTGGTGATGGCCACTGGATTTAAGGAGCTTGCAAACAATTAGAAACTTCATGGAGGGCAGGTCTAACTATGGTAGCACAGGGACTTGAGAGTAGGAAGACTCTAAAGTTTCAATCTTCTTTCAATCATCTCTATTTTGGTGCCTAACCTAACTTAAAAGGAATAGCAAGCATGGAGGTTCATCATGACCTCGCCTCGGAAGAACAAAGAAATAAAAACGTATTTTAAAAATCTATTTTTTTTGTTCTGAAGTGCATGGTATAAGCTGTTACTATGCTTAAATTCATTCCTTTCATAAGTCAAGTATCATAGAATCATAGAATCATAGAATCAAAGAGTTGGAAGAGACCTCATGGGCCATCCAGTCCAACCCCATTCTGCCAAGAAGCAGGAATATTGCATTCAAAGCACCCTTGACAGATGGCCATCCAGCCTCTGTTTAAAAGCTTCCAAAGAAGGAGTCTCCGCCACACTCCGGGGCCACATCTAAAATGCTTGGGACCGGAAGTGTACTGCATTTTATTCTATTTTTAATTTTAGAATTATTGCAGGTTTATTATTTATTTATTTATTTATTTACGGCATTTATATGCCACCCATCTCACCCTGAAGGAGACTCAGAGCAGCATACAAGATATATATGCATACAATATGTTATTAGCATAGTACAATATCAGTACAGGGCCTTCTCAGTGATGACCCCTCGGCTATGGAACACTCTCCCTAAGGAGATTAGATTGGCTCCCTCGCTCTTAACGTTTCGAAGGCAAGTTAAGACATGGTTGTTTGAGCAAGGGTTTACAAATGCAGAGTAACTGACATAAGAATTTGAATTTGACGATGGAATTCGACAATGTTTTTAACTAAGAGACGCTAATGATGTTGGTTTTATTGTTCCTGTTGTGGTTTTTATATTGTTTTAAGGTTTAATTTGTATTTTGATATTATGTGTACTGACTTGTTGTAAACCGCCTTGAGTCGTCGATAGGCTGAAAAGGCGGTATACAAGTATAGTAAGTAAATAAATAACTATATTGTACTATACAATTATATTGTAATATTATTAATAATATTATATGTAATATAAAATATAGAATTATAATACATTACAACACATGCACAAAACCACATATATATATGCAAACAGACATATATGCACATATACACAAATATATACACACATATATGCATATACACACACAAAGGGGGAAGGGAGGGAGGGAGGAAGAAAAGAAAGAGGGAAAGAAGAGGGAAAGAAGGAAGGAAGGAGAGAAGGAAAGGTAGAAAACGAAGGGAGGAGAGAAGGAAATAAAAAAGTGAAAGAAGGAAGGAAAGAGAGAAGGAAGGAGAGAAGGAACGAAAGAGGGAGGAAAGGAAGGAAGGAAAAAGCCAAGGATGGATGGAACCAAAGAGCAAAGGAAGGGAGAAAAGAAACAGGTAGAGAAGGAAGGAAGAAGAAGGGAAAGAAAAAGAGGGAAGGAAGGAAAGAGGGAGGGAAGGAAGGAGAGAAAGAAAGAAAGAGGGGGGGGGATTGGCCACAGCAACGCGTGGCGCGTATAGCTAGTATTTGTAATATTTTTTGTTGCATGAAACAAAGTTGGTGTGCACTGAACTAGCAAAGAGCAAGGTGTCACTATTTCCGCCATCCTTGTGGACAATTTTGGAGTCTTGGATTTTGGGATTCTGGATAACAGATCTGTGTCTTTATTCATAAACAATAATGGAACGTAATGTAACCTATCTCTTCCAGCAAGCCTACCCAGTCAACTTTAACTTTTGAATTTTAACCTACATTTTATTGGTGTGATCTTGTGAGTATTTTTATATGTATTTTAATAGTGTTCTTTTTTATTTCACTGTTTTAACCATGTTGTTCCCCACCTCGAGCTGCAAGGAGACGCGGATATTTATTGTTATTGTTATTATTATATTTGCAGTGCTACATAGATCCACTCTCAATTAAATGACATCCAATATGCACAGGATTCTTTTAGGAGGCACACATGGGACTGCTTAAAATACACACACGTTCCATATTATACACATACTAAACAAACATAAATGCGCACATATATCGTGTATCAAGAGCTCTCTAGCCACAGAAGCAACAGCGGCCTCCAACTTGACCATTTCGGCAGCCAACTTGGCGCCTGCTTGAACCAGACAAACTGTAAAGTTCTCAAAAAGAGAAGAAGACCTCATGAAATGTTCAGGGACCCTAGTCGTAACCTTATCATGTCCAGTTCATTGATGTGCTAATGTGCTACAGATACTGCATTCTCAAGCTGAGAAGCCAGAGAGGCAGGCATTTGCGACCAGGCACCCGGTCCCAGTGGGTGGGAAAATAGGTGTGGATGGAAGAGGCAGAAGAAATCTGAGCTGCAACAGAGAGCTCTCTCTTTTTCCTGCGGTTTAAGAAATAATATGATAAAATACCTGTCCCATCCACTCTGGAAGAAAAAAAATTCGTTCTCATTTTTATTTTTGGATGTATTTTCAAAGATTTAGCTTTGATCTACACTGCCATACAATGCAGTGTTGACCCATATAATGTAGGGAAGTGCACTGGTGTGCATTATATATGTGTCTATACTGACCATATAATGCAGTTTAGATCGAACCTTATATAGATCTTATATTGTACCTCTTTCCTGCATTCTCTGTCATAGTTATGTAAGGCTTATGCAAAGCTTTAATCTCTTCCCAAAGTTGGTTCACCTACCCTATCCTATGGTTGTTTATCATAGTAAGGCATGAACAATGGTTATTACTTGCATTTTGTCACAAAATACTTTACCTTCAATCACTATGTTGTTGTTATTATTTATTCGTTCAGTCACTTCCAACTCTTCATGAGCTCACGAACCAGCCCATGTCAGAGGTCCCTGTCGACCATCGCCACCCCCAGCAACTCCAACATCAAGCCAGTCACTTCAAGGAGAACATACATCCATCTTGCCCTAGGTCGGCCCCTCTTCCTTTTTCCTTCCATTTTCCCAAGCATCATTGTTTTCTCCAAGCTTTCTTGTCTTCTCATTATGTGGCCGAAGTATTTTATCTTTGCTGCTAATATCCTTTCCTCCAGTGAGCAACTGGGCATTACGTCCTGGAGTATGGACTGGTTGGATCTTCTTGTGGGCCAAGGCACTCTCAGAATGTTCCTCCAACACCACAGTTCAAAAGCGTCTCTCTTCCTTCATTCTCCTTTCCTTATGGTCCAGCTCACACATCCTTAGGTTACTATGGGGAATACCATTGCTTTAACTATGCAGATTTTCGCTACCAGTGTGATGTCTAAGATCTGGGGAGGCCCTCTTCTTGGTCCCGCCTTCTTCACAGATTCAGTTGGTGGGAATGAGAGACAGGGCCTTCTCAGCAGTGGCCCCTTGGCTCCCTAGGGACATTAGATCCCACCCTCTTAACATTTCGTTAAAAAGTCAAAACCTGGCTTTTTGAGAAGGCTTTCTCAAATGCAGTGTAGCAAACAAACCCTGATCTCGGAACGACTGGACAATGCGATTGGATAATGATTTTGGTAATGAGTCACAGAGGATCTATGTTTTTATTGGTGTTGGGAATCAACCTGTGTTTGTGTTCCAGGATCATGATGCTTCTGTTGATGTGGGCAATGATGTCGGCGATGCTGAGGGAAATGATGGTGCCGAGGTTGAGGTGCAAGATGGAGATGGTTTGGTCAATGATTTTCATGCAGACAATGACAGTGAGGCCCCAGTGCAAAGGGCAGTTTCTAATGAGAATATTCCTGCTGGGCATAGGGATGGTGGTTTACTCCCTCTTTCTGTGAGCTCTCAAGATTTGGGTTTGGAAAACAATCTGACACCTGGAAATTTTAATGAGCAGCCAGAAAGGGAGTTGAAAAACAGGCGGCTGGAGTTTAGCCAGGACCAACAACAAACTCAAGATTTGCGTTGCTTCGAAAGGCTTTGTCAGATACGAGCCAAAGGTGAGGGAAAACAAAGCCAGTTTGGGTTTGGAGATATAAGGTTTGCTTCAAGGGAAAACCTGTTAGATCAGGCATCATTTGGAAATCAAGTTCATATGCCATGGAAATCCTGTTTAAGCGGTCTTGTTCCTGTGGATGCTTCTAGCCTTTTGGTGTTGACTAGCAGTGTTTGGATTGTCTTTGCATCCTGTTGATTCCTATTGGATATATACTGCCTTGGGTTGCTTTTATATCTTTTATGGACATTGCTTTGAGTTACTGCATTTTACTGACCTGTTGCATTTTGGAACTTTCCTATTTTCTTACAAGCATTTCTTTCTACTGTCTATTTTATTAAGTTTCAATAAAAAAGGATGTGTTTCTTCACTCAACGTGTGGTGTGTTTTAAAGTCAGAGGGTTTTTCCTTTCCTGGAGTGCAACAATCGCTTTTATTATTTACTGAATTTTATTTATGTTAAAATTGTAACTGTTTTTATATTATTGTGGGCATTGAATTGTGTTGTTTGTAAACCGCCCTGAGTTGCCCTCAGGCTGAGAATGGCAGTATATAAATATAGTAAATAAATAAATAAATACTCTTCTCTATATTGATACCTAATGATTATTAGCTCAACTCAGAAGAAGAGAGAAAAAATATATTTGAGCCAAATAGCTAATTCTCCTACTTTCTCTTTCTTCTCTTAATGAACATGCTAAAAACAAACAACACAAATATTTTGTTGTCAAAGGCTTTCGTTGCTGTAAATGTTTTGGGCTGTATGGCCATGTTTGTGGGCCTGGACACTAAGTAAAGTTTCTACTAACTTTCATTAGCTTATCATAAGTATATATTGAAACTATGCAACTACGATCAAGACTTTAAAAAAAGCACTAGAATTTTTAATTAGTTATGGGGCCCAGAATTGCAACAGAAGAAATTTAAAAAGAAGGGAGATGTCAATTTTTTTTTCAACAGAGGTTTTGCCCTGAAAGCAAGAGAGTCACAAAGATCAAGCGATGAGGCCACACTGGCTGTTAACTCCATGCCCTGGCAAAGCAGCCACTTTTAACATGGATTTTAACTTTTGTTTGCTATAATGAATTTCTAAGGGATCGCCCAGAAACAATTGATGTATTCTATTTTTTTTGTTGGTTTTACTGCCTGCGATCCTGCATTGCTCCCAAATTGCAGGGTCTTCTAAACTTCAGCATCCCTAAGGAAGTCATTAGTTATATTAGCTGCAATTGCAATATTATCAACTCAGATAAATACCGTATCGATTTGGAGCCACGTTAAGACACTTAATGGCTTCAAACGCAGGAAGGGAAATCTAACTCACCAAGTTAATCCCCTACTAGACTCTAAAATGAGAGGGAAGTGTCACAAATTTAGAGACTTGGAATTTGTGCGAGATATTGTTCAGACTTTGA
Organism: Anolis sagrei; assembly: GCF_037176765.1. Taxonomy (NCBI): domain Eukaryota; kingdom Metazoa; phylum Chordata; class Lepidosauria; order Squamata; family Anolidae; genus Anolis; species Anolis sagrei. The sequence goes on from NC_090028.1 coordinate 31,326,020, forward strand.
CATGTTGAAACATCATCCACAAAGTTCTTTTCCGCTTTTTGCTGTGAACAGTTGGGACTCGATTGAATATACTCATGACCTAACAAACAAGCCTCAGTGCATAAAACTACTAAGACTAGGGTTAGTTGGAAATAAGGTTACAATATTTTTTTCAAAATACAAAGAACGAATATATGTTAATAAAACTTACATGGATTGTACCATAGGTATTGCATTATTTTTCCACATAATCACCACTCAATTCAATGCATTTTGTCATCCATAGGACGCATTTTTTATATCTGTGTCATAGTTTCCCTCCACCTTTTTCAGCTAGTTGGTCACCTGGATTTTCACCTCCTCCTCGTTGGGAAGGTGCTTTCCACCAAGGTGTTCTTTCAATTTAGTGAACAGATGATAGTCACTGGATGCAAGATCGGGAGTATGAGAGAGGTGGCTTAAAACATCCCAACCAAATGAAGTCAACAACTCTTGTGTTGCATGAGCGATGTGTGGATGCGCATTGTCATGAAGGAGACAGACTCCCGCCATCAGCATCCCACAATGTTTGTTTTGGATGGCTCTGCAAAGTTTCTTCATAGTCTCACAATCTATTCCATACCCATTTTGTCACATTCTGTCTTGACATTATGTCATCTCCATAAACTGAAATGATTTCGCGATGGATTGCAGCAACATTTATGCCCTTAGCATTTAGGTAGTGTATTACAGCGCAGACATCGCACTTGGAGGGAAACGGAATGAGGATGCTCGTTTCTAACCTTCAACACAACACCAGTCGATGAGCTACTGACGACTGGCACTGCTCATTCACTTCTGCTGGATTCCCACTAAACGGCAGTGATACCAACTTCCCCTACGAAAATTCCCTGTGAAAATTCCCTGCAAGAGCTACTTGCCTTGTAACCTTACTATCTGGACAGGCATGTAGCCGGGGGGGGGGGGGGGCTTCAGGGGTTACAGCCCCCACCCCCCAAATTCTCAGGGTGGTCTGCAAGAAGGCCTTACTGGTACATTATTTAAACTGTTATGTTGATTCATATCATGATCTGATCATCATGCTCAATATATTCCATATGCATGGGGGTATTGGGATAATGATACTAAAGGTTTGCTAGGGTAGACCCTCTTTCACTCAGACTCAGCCCCCCCCCCCCGAATCAAACTCAGCCCGCCCCCCCCCCCCAAAAATCACAGGGACTGTGGCACAGCTGTCTGAGTGTCAGCTGTATTAAGATCACTTCTGACCATAAGGTCATGAGTCCAAAGCCAGCCTGGGTCAGAGTGAGCTTCTGACCAATTGTGTAGCTTGTTGTCGACCTTTGCAACCCGAAAGACAGTTATATCTGTCAAGAAGGAAAATTAGGTACCACCTATGTGTGGGGAGGCTAATTTAACTAATTTATGAGGCCATAAAAAAAGACTCCAGCAAAGCACTCCAGCAAAAAGCATGCAGGGAATGTGGAAGTACTTCATCAGTGTCGCAGATGAACGATGAAAGTGACAGCTCCCCTGGCGGCCAGAAAAGTTAAATAGGCTCTGACTGTCTGTCTATATGTGTTGTGTGTCTTTGGCATTGAATGTTTGCCATATATGTGTACATTGTAATCCACCCTGAGTGCCCTGTGGGGTGAGAAGGGCGGAATACAAATACTGTAAATAAATAATAAAATCCTGGCTATGGGCCTGTTTCTGGATAACCCTCATAATTATTGAAGATTCGATACAAAATATTTGAGAAGTACTGTCAACACTGGAAGATTTTGGAAAATTATCAGAACTTTAAATAAATAAATAAATGATGGAAAAATACAAAATTAAATTACAATAAATTTCAGATCTATAAATAACATAGAAAATAAAATATATTTGGAACACAACTCTCTTCCAAGACAATTATTAAAATACTTGGAAAGAAATAAAAATGGATTCGCAAAAATGGAATAAGCTAAATTTGTCCTCTGGAATCAAAACATTTGATTTTGCCAACCATGATTGTCAATGAATACAACAAATGTGCTGACAATGTACTCTGTTACTCAAAACCGAGTAGCCCCATACTGAAATGTCCTTTAAAATGCTTCAAATTAAGTCACAGCTTGTCAATCGGTTTTCCAGTATAGCTGCAGGAGGTAATACTTGTACTTGCTTTTTAAAAAGATGTATAGCTTGCTAGAGGAAGAGGTAACACATTCTCAGCAATGTGAGACAGCATGCAGAAATGCTTGTACGTTCCAAACTTGAAAGTGTGCAAACTATTCCGGCAGCCGCTGCGTTACGTCTCCACAAGACAAGCGCTATGAAGCAACCCATCACCTCATCAAGTATTGAGTGAAACAGCAGCTAGATGCCTGCCAGCATGGACAGGAACTATTTTATGGCTCCCAAACCCAACTGCCTATTGTCAAATTCATTTTTAAAATGGAGAGAGGTTTACGATACAGATGAACGCGCTCACTTCTGCCAGTCCCTATTATGTTGGTTCAAAACAAAATATCTTCCAGGGTTCACAAAGCTCCTTCAGCTTCAGAGCTTCTCTTTTTGGGGCCTTTCTACCCAAACATCTACCAAACGCATAACTGTTCCTTTGATGCACTTCTAAGCATCTCCATTTACAACTGTCCACCCACTTCGCCACCCGCGGTCAAGTCAGGAACCTGAGAAATACATTCCAAATAAATCAGAAGCATCTTCTAGAAAAATAGGAGGAAAGGAAACACGGTCTGGTTGCAAAGGACTTGTATACGCTCTTAATCCTTTTCATAGACAAAAATAGAAGCACCCTCGGTGTGTTTGCAAGAGAGAAAGCAGCAGAACAATCCAAAAACAGAGGGCAAAAAGTAAGAAAGTGAAGTTAGAACAGGTTTCTCCAGACATTCTAAAGCAAGTAGGCCAAATCACAAAACTGGCTAATCAGCTGCAATAAATCACTGCCGACTGAAAGGTGACAAGTTCGAAGCCCGAGTCGGGGTTGAGCACCCGACTGTTAATAGTTGTTTTAAAAAAGCTGTTTAAAAATACCCAGCTCACTGTCGACCTAAGCAGTTTGAAAACAGCTTGTGAGTAGAAAAATTAGGGACTATTTAAAGCAGGGAGGCTAATTTATGGCACCATAAAAATGCCGGAGAACAAGGAGGAAATACTACGATCAAAAAGGTTTGGTGTCATAATAAACGAAGCAACAGCTCCCCCTGTGGCCAAATCGAGCAACCTCCTGGATCCGGTGGAGGAACTACTGAATGGCCTCTATCTGTCTGTATGTATGTCTTGTATGTCAAAAACAGCATTGAATGTTTGCCGTGTATATGTGTACTGTGATCCGCCCTGAGTCCCCTTCAGGGTGAGAAGGGCAGAATATACCATATATACTCGATTATAAGCTGAGGCACCTAATTTTACCACAAAAAACTGGGAAAACGGATTGACTAGAGTATAAGCCGAGGGTGGGAAATGCAGCAGCTACCGGTCAGTTTCAAAATAAACATAGATACTAATGCAATTACATTAATTGAGGCATCAGTAGGTTAAATGTTTCTGAATATTTACATAAAATGGTAATATAAGATAAGACTGTCCAACTCTGATTAAACCATTATTCTAACCTTCTTCAATGTAAATGTGCTTACATATCCTTCCAATAATAATAAAGTTATAAATGTAATAATAACAATAATAAATAGAGTAAAATAACAAATGTAATAATAACAACAATAAACAACAACAACAACAACAACAATAATAATATGAGGGGTATTTTTAAAGTAAGGTCCGTTTTGTTGTAGACACTAGTAGTTCGCGCGCATACCACAACGAGCACGTGTGTCGTGTACCGGCATTCCTCGGGAACAACTGTGCTCAGTTTCCGCTCTGTAGCTAACCTGTACGGTTCTGTTCTGTGCTTTAAAAAGGTTTAAGACTATCAACTCACCCGCCGCATGTGAGGTTTGCTCAGTGATACGGTTTTTGTCAGCAAGGAACCTGCCTGCTGCAGAAATTCATCGACAGATTTGTGAAGTATACAGTGATACTGTTATGAGTGAAAGCAAAGTGCGTAAGTGGGTACGACAATTCAAAGATGGCCGTGACAACGTCCATGATGAGGACTCCTCCGGTCGCCCTTCTTTGATTACAGACGATTTGGTGGCTTCAGTTGAAGCGAGGATTCGTGAAGAGGGTATTTTAAAATTGGTTCAGAGGTATGATAAGTGTTTGAACAAAGTTGGCAACTATGTCGAAAAACAGAGTGAAGTATGTACTTTCTGAAAATAAACTTACTTTTTTGAAATAAACTTTCGTTGTGTACTTATGTTCAAACGGACCTTACTTAAAAAATACCCCTTGTAAAATAATAATAATAATAATAATAATAATAATAATAATAATAATAATAGAGTAGGATTTAAAGATCGAATTGCAAAGACTCTGGCACAAGCCAGTCAAGGTGGTCCTACTGGTGATCAGCACACTGGGTGCAGTGCCTAAAGACCTTGGCCTGTACTTAAACACAATCGGCACTGACAAGATTACCATCTGCCAGCTGCAGAAGGCCACCTTACTGGGATCTGCACACATTATTGGTTGATACATCACACTCCTAGACACTTGGGAAGTGTCAGACGTGTGATCCAACACAACAGCCAGCAAAGTGATCTTGTCCGCTGTGGACTCATCTTGTTGTGTTTCAAATAATAATAGAGTAAAATGATAAATATAGTCATAAGAAATAGAGTAAATTAATAAATGCAATAATAATAATAATAATAATAATAATAATAATAATAATAATAGAGTAGGATTTAAAGATCGAACTGCAAAGACTCTGGCATAAGCCAGTAAAGGTGGTCCTAGTGGTGATCGGCACACTGGGTGCAGTGCCTAAAGGCCTTGACCTGCACTTAAACACAATCGGCACTGAAGATTACCATCTGCCAGCTGCAAAAGGCCACCTTACTGGGATCAGCACGTATTATTTGCCAATACATCACACAGTCGTAGACACTTGGGAAGTGTCGGACATGTGATCCAATACAACAGCCAGCAGAGTGATCTTGTCTGCTGTGGACTCATAATAAATATAGTAATAATAAATAGAGTAAATTAATAAATGCAATAATAATAATAATAATAATAGAATAAAATAATAAATAACCTTGACTTAAGTATAAGTCAAGGAGGACTATTTCAGCCTAAAAAAATGGCTGAAAAACTTGGCTTATACTTGAGTATATACAGTAAATACTGTAAATAAATATATGAATAAATTTGTAATGTATTTAAAAAGTGCATTGCTAGTCCTGGAAGCTGGTCCATGGGAAGCATGGATTCTTGAAGAGGAAAGTAGAAAATGATAGTTGTGGGTACCATGTAGCCCCAGGACCCATGTTGGCCACCATGACCTACATTGATATCTATGCTTTGCCAAAAGCCGTGAGATATCACCTTCAGCTTCTAATAGCACTGGAGTGCTCTCGTATCACTGGAACACCTTAGGATTTTCCTGCAACTTCGGGGAAGTTTTTATCTGACATTCCTATTGGACCATCACGAACATTTTGGGGCACCTGGATACTAAACTCGCAATGCCTCTGGATCAGATCTTTTCACAGCAATCCCTGGCTGGAAAATAATTGCATTCACTTGAGTGGCTCCAAAGCGTTTCGAATGCTGAAAAGTAATTTCACCAAATTACTATGGAATTGTGGGGAAAGAAAGAAGGTGGGGCGACTTTCGCTGGGAACGCGTTTGCGGGATTTTATTGCTCGTAGAATAATAAAACAACACTTTGGGTTTTAAAATAATCTGCTCTAATGGCTGTCAGAATTGCAACTGGAAAAGCAAAGTTGCTTTTTTTATTTTAATTTTATTAAAGGGAAGTGAACAAAGACTACCCAAGGCACCACAATAAAATTACATTAACTGTAAAATTACATTATTAATTCTTTAATCTCACTTGAGGCCTCAAGCTGTTGCTATGTCCAATTACCCAGCTAACCACCTGTCAGAATTGTAAAGCTAGTTTAACATTACCTCCAGGACAGTTCTGTGCCCTGTGTTCGGTCAGGTCTGCCAGTGAATCGAAGTCCTGCTGACAGTTATCGCAGGTGTAAATTGACTCGTCCTCCATGTCTTCATCTTCCTCATTTCGCTCTTCCTGACTCGTAATGCTGTTCCTCTCTTCCAAAGCCCGGCTCTCCCTCGTATCATTCTCTAGTTCTCTGCCCAGGCCTCCTGCCAAGAAGAATAGACTTCATTGTAAGTTTGGATTGCATGAGGTTTAGAAAAGCAAAGAATATGTGCATATATTACGACACCTTCATCATTATCTCTCACACGCGTCTTGGTTAGTTCCAGCCCTCTTCATTAAATGGAATACAGAGGAGCTCTTTGGCATTGAGGTGGCTCACAGCAATAATTAACTAATGGTTTGAATGTTAACTCTTATTCTTTTTTTATCTCCCCACCATCCCATACCCACTGGTATCCACTGGGGTGGGGTTCAGGACCCCTACAGATGTTCAAGTCCCATTACTTGAATGGCATAGTAACGTGATGTCCCTTATAAAAAATAACAAAATCCAAGTTTTGTTTTGAGATTTATTATTTACTAGCTGTCGCCTGCCACGTGTTGATGTGGCCCACATAGGGGTTCTGTGTGGGAGGTTTGGCCCAATTCTATCATTGGTGGGGTTCACAATGCTCTGTGATTGTGGGTGAACTATAAACCGCAGCAACTACAACTCCCAAATGTCAAGATTGTATTTTCCCCAAACTCCACCAGTGTTCACATTTGGGCATATTGATTATTCGTGTAGTTTGGTCGAGATCCATCATTGTTTGAGTCCACAGTGATCTCTGGATGTAGGTGAACTACAATTCCAAAACCAAAGGACACTGCCCACCAACAACTTAGCATATGTCATTTTGCAAAGAAACAATAATATTTGTTGCTTTGTTCTTTTTCTTACTCTCTTACAGCATTTCTCAACCAGGGGGTCAAGACCCCTGAGGGGGGGGGGGTCTCAAGGGGTTGCCAAAGACCATCAGAAAACACAGTATTTTCTGTTGGTCATGGGAGAACTGTGTGCCAAGTTTGGTTCAATTCCATCGTTGATGGGGTTCAGAATGCTCTTTGATTGTAGGTGAACTATAAATCCCAGCATCTACAACTCCCAAATGACGAAATCAAAACCTTTTGAGTGAAGGACATACATTGGGTTGTTAGATGTATCCTGTCCAAATTTGGTGTCAATTGGTTTTTGAGTTCTGTTAATCCCACAAACGAACATTACATTTTTATTTATATAGATTACACAACAGTGTAGTGATTTGAAGGTTGGATGCAAGGACTGAAATCCCTTCTTGACTATAGAAAACCCATAGATAGCCTTAGTCGACTCATATTCTCTCCCAGCTTTAAAGGAAGAGAATGACAATGGAAAACACTGGAAAATCTTGCCAATGAAATCCTGTAATACATTTGACTTAAGAGTCACTAGGTATAAATTGGGAGGCAAGCAACACCAACAAGAGTCCAAGCAAGGAGGATATTCTATGTGAGAGGACGACAACTTCAGAAGAGCAATAGACCTTTTGTAGGAGCCAACAACAAAAATGGTTGGTCAACAGTTAACATCCTCTTTAGCATTCTTCACAAATCCTGCAATGACTGCAATCAAATCATAGAATCATTGAAATCATAGAGTTGGAAGAGACCTCTTGGGCCATCCAGTCCAACCCCATTCTGCCAAGAAGCAGGAATATTGCATTCAAATCACCCTTGACAGATGGCCATCCAGCCTCTGTTTAAAAGCTTCCAAAGAAGGAGCCTCCACCACATTCCGGGGCAGAGAGTTCCACTGCTGAACGGCTCTCACAGTCAGGAAGTTCTTCCTCATGTTCAGATGGAATCTCCTCTCTTGTACTTTGAAGCCATTGTTCCGCGTCCTAGTCTCCAAGGAAGCAGAAAACAAGCTTGCTCCCTCCTCCCTGTGCCTTCCTCTCACATATTTATACATGGCTATCATATCTCCTCTCAGCCTTCTCTACTTCAGGCTAAACATGCCCAGCTCCTTAAGCCGCTCCTCATAAGACTTGTTCTCCAGACCCTTGATCATTTTAGTCGCCCTCCTCTGGACACATTCCAGCTTGTCAACATCTCTCTTCAATTGTAGTGCCCAGAATTGGACACAATATTCCAGGTGTGGTCTAACCAAAGCAGAATAGAGCGGTAGCATTAAGATTTTAAATTGTCGCAGTTTTTAGTGTTGAAGACAACAAATTAATTGCCCAATTTCTAATAGTTAACAAGATCAAATTAATTTTCAATCCTAATGTTTCAAGCTCTATGTGTACAAGATCAGCCTCACAAAACACATCCTCAGTTCTCTGCAAAATCAACACAGAAAGTCCTCAAATTGACGCTAATGGCTAAAAGATTTCCCGTAAATAAGCGTTTTGGCTGTTTCATTTGACGCTATCTTTAAAGGAAAACATTTTACACATGAATCAATTACTCCTGTATCTGAGACTGAAAAGATAATTATATTGACCAAGACTGAAACACAGGAACACAGCCAACAAATACTGTTTATTTCAGCAGAATTACAAACCCAACATTGTAGTTACTGGTGGGTTTCATTTAGGAAAAAAAAACCCACTAAATTTTCACGAATTTGCCACAACGAGAGATCCAACATGAATCTGCTAATAGAAAAAAAATGCTGTGTGGTTTTCTGGGGAGGAATCACAGCATGTAATACCCTTTAGATAGAAATGGAAATATTAAAAATCAATGCATAAGCTTTTAGTGTATCATAAGCTCTTGCAATGTTTAAATCAACAGCACATTTTCACATTCGGCAATTGTCACAGTATACCAGTACATCAGCTATGGAGACCTATTAAGGACGGTAGACATTGCATATTGCATTGGTCATAAGATTTCGGGAGGAATCTATTTCTGAGATAACTATTGACAACAGAAAACACAGTGTTTTCTGTTGGTCATGGGAGTTCTGTATGGAAGTTTGGCCCAATTCTATTCTTGGTGGAGTTCAGAATGCGCTTTGATTGTAGGTGAACTATAAACCCCAGCAACTACAACTCCCAAATGTCAGGGTCTATTTTCCCCAAACGTCACCAGTGTTCACATTTGAGCATATTGAGTATTCGTGCCAAGTTTGGTCCAGATCCATCATTGTTCTTGGATGTAGGTGAACTACAACTCCAAAACTCAAGATCAATGCCCACCAAACCCTTCCAGTATTTTTGAGATGTTCATGGGAGTCCTGTGTGCCAGGTTTGGTTCAATTCCACCGGGACTGTGGTGCAGCTGTATGAGTGTCAGCTGCATTAAGATCACTTCTGACCAAAAGGTCATGAGTTCGAAGCCAGCCCGGGTCAGAGTGAGATTCCAACCAATTGTGTAGCTTGTTGTCGACCTTTGCAACCTGAAAGACAGTTGCATCTGTCAAGTAGGAAAATTAGGTACCACCTATGTGTGGGGAGGCTAATTTAACAAATTTACGAGGCCATAAAAAAGACTCCAGCAAAGCACTCCAGCAAAGCATGCGGGGAATGTGGAAGTACTTCATCAGTGTCGCAGATGGATGATGGAAGCGACAGCTCCCCTGGTGGCCAGGAAAGTTAAATAGCCTCTGACTGTATGTCTGTATATGTTGTGTGTCTTTGGCATTGAATGTTTGCCATATATATGTACATTGTAATCCGCCCTGAGTCCCCTGTGGGGTGAAAAGGATGGAATATAAATACTGTAAATAAAATAAATAAATCGTTGGTGGTATTCACAATGCTCTTTAATTATAAATGAACTATAAATCCCAGCAACTACAATTTCCAAATGACAAAATCAACCCTCCTCAACCCCAGCAGTATTCAAATTTGGGTGTATTAGGTACTTTGGCCAAATTTCATCATGCATATCTGAATATCTGTATATCAGATATCTGCATATCTGCATATCTAATAGTTATATTATGATTCATAACAGTAGCAAAATTACTGTTATGAAGTAGCAACAAAAATAATTTTATGGTTGGAGGTCACCACAACATGAGGAACTGTATGAAGGGTAGCGGCATTTTGAAAGTTGAGAACCACTGATGTAAAATGTCATCTTTGGAGTCTTATTACAGCTGTTTGTCTCAATGAAAATGACTGTACAGGAGAAAAAAACAAACCACAGATGTAGATGGTTCTGTACTATTGATATTATAATAATAAGTCCAATTTCAGACCGTGCTTTCCCTCAATGACTGCATTCCAATGATGACTTACCATTCTATCATATTTATTTAGCGTACCTTTATTCCAGGCACAAATCACCAGCATTTAACACAATTCAATCTCTTTTAAGCCTGCATTCCTGTAGAGTTGATAGTTAATAAATCAGGAGGACAACACACCGGTTTTATAAGGCCGGAACCTATAAAAAGAGTCCAAGTATATAAATTCCAGTTTAAAGAACGGCCATCAAAATCTGCGCTCGCTGCTAATAGAAAACGGACGGACGGCTACCTTTGAGGCCAAATGTCTTCAAAGTGCCTTCATTGAAGGGAGGAAAAGACAGGGCAAAATTCATTCAAAGGACCTATTTTTATTATTCATTTCTAAAGCAGACTTAGCACTCAAAAGAGTATTTTGCAATTCTTATTTAAGCACCCCTCTGAGATACTGCATTGATATTTTCCATTTTAAATTTAAATGGAAGTTTTATTCTACCACATGGAGACCTCTGCAAATGTTCCTCTATGACGATGGCAGCATCTCCAAGGGGTGGACCTGGGATATATCAAGACCGCTCCTCAAATTTGCATCGGGACCAACCGGGGGGGGGGGGGGGGGTTGTGAGAAGGGCTTTGGAGGGGTTGCCAAAGAGCATCAGAAAACAGATCTTTCTGATGGTCTTAGGAACCCCTTTGGCAGAGAAGGATGAAGATCTCTCCACCTGCCCTTCTCTTCCTTTTTGAAACAGACGGTGAATCCTCCCACCAAAAAGTCCTCCTCCTGCTGTGATTGCAGGTCAACTATAAATCCCAGCAACTATAACTCTGAGATGTGAAAGTCTATTTCCCCCCAACTCCACCAGTGTTGGCATTTGGACCTATTGAGTATTCGTACTGAGTTTGGCCCAGATCTATCATTGTTTGGGTCCACAGTGCTCTCTAGATGTAGGTGAACTACAATTCCAAAACTCAAGGTCAATGCCCACCAAACTCTTTCAGTATTTTCCGTTGGTCATGAGAGTTCTGTGTGCCAAGTTTGGTTCAGTTCCATCATTGGTGGAGTTCAGAATGCTCTTTGATTGTAGGTGAACTATATACCCCAGCACTACAACTCCCAATGTCAAGATCTATTTTCCCCAAACTTCATTTTGCATTTGTGCACATTGAGTATTCATCACTATATTCAACAACTTAGCATATGTCATTTTGCAAAGAAACAATAATATCTGTTGCTTTGTTCTTTTTCTTACTCTCTTACAGCATTTCTCAACCAGGGGGTCAGGGTGGGGGGGCTCAAGAGGGTGTCAGAGGGGTTGCCAAAGACCATCAGAAAACACTGTATTTTCTGTTGGTCATGGGAGTTCTGTGTGTCAAGTTTGGTTCAATTCCATCCTTGGTGGGGTTCAGAATGGTCTTTGATCGTAGGTTAATGATAAATCCCAGCAACTACAACTCCGAAATGTCAAGGTCTATTTTCCCCAAACTTGCCATAATCTTGGTTTTTTTTATGTTTAACTGCAACCCAGCTTTTGCGCTTTCTTCTTTCACCTTGATTAGAAGGCTCCTCAGCTCCTCTACAAATCCCAGCAACTACAACTTCCAAATGTCAAGGTCTATTTTCCCCAAACTCCACCATTGATCACATTGTGCCTATTGAATATTCCTGCCAAGTTTGGCCCAGATCTATCATTGCTTGGGTCCACAGTGCTCTCTGGATGTAGGTGAACTACACCTCCAAAATTCAAAGTCAATGCCCACCAACTCCTTCCAGTATTTTCTGTTGATCATGGAGTTCTGTGTTCCAAGTTTGGTTCAGTTCCATCATTGGTGGAATTCAGAATGCTCTTTGATTGTAGGTGAATTACAAATCCCAGCAACTACATCCCCCAAATAACAAAATCAATCTCCCTCCAACTCCACCAGTATTCAAATTTGGGCGTATCGGGTATTTGTGCCAGATTTGGTCCAGTGAATGAAAATACACCCTGCATATCAGATATTTACATGACAATTCATAGCAGTAGAAAAATTAGTTATGAATTAGCAACGAATATAATTTTGTGATTAGGAGTCACCACAACATGAGGAACTATATTAAAGGGTCACAACATTAGGAAGGTCGAGAAACACTGTTTTAAGGCTTAATGCTACTAGCAACCATCCTTTGTTCATAATGTTAGATTTTAATTTAATGATACCCAGGATCTATCTACCTTGATAAGTTAAAATTGGAAGCAAAATTAATTTTAATTTTTTTTTTATGAGAAATGCATACAAGTGTTTTTGCATGTGACGGTATGTTTGTAGGATGCAGTTTTCCAATTCAGAAATATACCCATTTTGTACGAAATGTATTATTTTCAGATTGTATGATTGCATTCCCCCGCCCCACTTTTCTGTTCCATTCTCCACAATGGGCTGGAGAACAAGACAGTAATACACAAACACTTTTTGAAAAAGGTCCAGCACATTGTTAATGGCGTTGGCTTCCTAAGACTTGCAACTTAATAAAATTGATCTCGCTGCAGTACTGTAATGAAGAACAGTAGGACAAGGCTACCCTTGAACCAGGGAAATTGTATATTGTTACCTCCTTGTGACCTCCTAGTGTTATGGCCATTCTAACCTCTCCAAACTGTCATTTGTATGAATTTGACAGCAGATGGGACAGAAGAGCAACCGAGTCAGGGAAAGAAGGGCTGAGAAGTCTTTCTCAGGTAAGTCTGTTTCAAAGATGTTAAAACACTGGGAGAGTTTATTTAGTTATTTATTTATTTATATCATTTTTACCCCACCAATATCAGCCCAAAGGCGACTCAGGGCGGCGAACAACTGGCACAATTCGATGCCACATATAAAATACATACATCAATAAAAATAAAACATCACATTACATCTATATATATAAAAATGCTCTGTGCATAATGAGTACCTTAAAAACAAAAGAACCAATGAACGAAATCACACCAAATTTGGCAACAAAATGTCTCATAACACAAGGAGTGACCATCACTCCAAAAATTATGATTTTGTCATTTGGGAGATGTAGTTGCTGGGATTTATAGTTCACCTACAATTAAAGAGCATTCTGAACTCTATCAGCGATGGAATTGAACCAAACTTGGCACACAGAACTCCCTTGAGCAACAGAAAATACTGGAAGGGTTTGGTGGGCATTGACCTTGAGTTTGGGAATTGTGGTTCACCTACATCCAGAGAGCACTGTGGACTCAAACAATGATGGGAATTGTAGTTCACCGACATCCAGAGAGAACTGTGGACTGAAACAATGATGGATCTGGACCAAACTTGGCACAAGCACTCAATACGCCCAAATATGAACACGGAGTTTGGGGGAAATAGACCTTGACAATTGGGAGTTGTAGTCACTGGGATTCACAGTTCACCTACAATCAAAGAGCATTCTGAATCCCACGAACAACAAACTTCCCACACAGAGCCCCTCATGAGCAACAGAAAATACTTAAGGCCATCCAATCCAACTCCCTTCATCAGGTCAAGAAAATGTAATCAAAGTCCTCCTGACAAAGAGCCATCCAACCATAGATATTAGATATTAGATATTAGATAGATAGATAGATATGATTCACACACAGAGAGATATAGTATCCTAGATTTGAAAGGGATCCCTAAAGAAGGATTATGATATGTTGCATGTTCCAGAGTAGGCAAACTAGACACTCTCCACATCAACACTGACAAAGGAACAGCAAGAAATACTGTTTACCCACAAGCATAAAGAAATTGCATGTATTAGAAACCAACACTTTCTCATAACTTTATTTTCCAGATCACCAGACTGGGCCACAGCAACGTGTGGCAGGGGACAGCTAGTTATATCTAAAAACATCAAACCAGTGAACAATAAAACAAAATTAAAATTATGTCGTCATATTCAGTCCATGAAAATGAACAAAATCTGGCTACCAGTATTAAAAAACTCTAAAATTACAACAGCAAAACAGCAGAGAGGAAACAACCGGGCACATCTTAACACCTCTCAACAAAAGGATTTTCCAGGCTCAGATGCTAATGAAGGTGGTCAGTTGAAACATTCACACCTAGCTCCAGCAGAGAAGAGCTCTTTGCCCCACCCCAGCCATTCCACAGATATATAAACCCATTGTCCTATTTCCAACAGACCTCACTACCTCTGAGGATGCTTGTCACAGATGCAGGCGAAACGTCAGGAGAAATGCCTCTAGAACATGGCCTTATAGCCCGAAAAAACCCACAAGGACCTATTGATTCCAACCATGAAAGCCTTCGACAATACATTGCATTACAATAGTCCAGTCTTGAGGTAACTAAGGCACAGAGCACCATGGTACCTCTACACTGCAGAATGAATGCAGTTTGATACCATTTCAACTGCCATGGCTGAATGCTATGGAAACAAAGAGGCAACACCACGTTTTGGAGGAAAGAGAAAATCTTTCAAAATTCCAACTCTCCTCTGAACACATCTTGCCAAGAAAACCTTGTTGGATAAATAGTGAATTTCCTGCACCTTTTATATTTAATTATCACATCTCCCATTCGAATTATGGTACTACTTTAATAAGTAAGTAGAAATCCTCATTAAATGCTGCTAATTTTTTTGCATCCATCAAACCGCAAGTCATTTTATTTCCATTACAACCAAAATCTCCTACAGGAGCACTCATATTAAGTTTCTTTATTTTCACCACCAGTAAACTGTTATTTTTAAACTGCATTTTTCTTCCCTCGCTGCTTAAGAACTGGGAAGCATTTTTAATGTCTTTGTTGCTATTCTTCCTTTCTTTTTATGTCATTCTTGAAAGGTTATTAAAAATAGGAAATCATACAGAGCCATAACATGGGAAGTAAATTCATCACCAACTTTTGCCCAACATTAGCGTTTGCTTTTAGTGTCCTTTTTAGCTGTATTTTCCACAGGAAGGAAAAGGGAGGGAAGGAACCTGCTTACAATTACTGCTTATGCGCTCCCTAAACACTTACGTTACTAAAGTGCGAAATGTCTTCTAAACACAAAGACAGATCTGGGAAGTAATTACAAAAATGCATTCAGGGGCAATAATTCTATATTAACTGTCAGCAGTATACATCCTCTGAAAAGGCACTTGTTATGAAGGAATTATGTGTGTGGCAGACAAAGGCACCAAAGGCAAGGGGAAATTGCAAAGATGCATTAAACCGTAGACTCCAGCTCCCTCATCAAGGGTCAATTTATGTTTAAATCATTACCTTGAAGTCAAGCCAATGTCTGCTCCAAAGTCTGTTCGGAGATGTTAACATGCAGGCAGGTTCACAAGACTTGTATCTTTGAGATGAATGTAATTCTTTGAAAACATCCTCGACTAGTAGCACATATACCCATGTATAAGTCAACTTCATGCATAAGTCAAGGGCAGGCTTTGGATCTTGATTGAAGCCCTGGATATCGGGCAATGAATTCAAATGGCAGGAAAAGAGATTCCACCTAAACATCAAAAATAACTTTGTGATGGTCAAAGCTGTTTCCAGCGTGGAATATACTGCTTTGGAGCATGATGGAGTCTCCTTCTTTCGAGGTTTTAAAGCAGAGGTTGGAAGGTCATCTCTTGACAGGGCTTTGATTGTGTTCGACTTTCATTATGTTATTTTGCACTGTTAATTTTATTTCGTTACTTTATGTATTTTGTTTTGATGTAATTTTTCTGTTGTTTTGTATTTTATTTTGCTGCACTGTATGTTTTGGGCTTGGCCTCATGTTAGCCGACCCAAGTCCCTTTTGGGGAGATGGTGGCAGGGTGTAAATAAAGATTTATTGTTGTTGTTGTTGTTGTTGTTCTGGAACAGCTGTTCCAGGAGCTCCAATTTTGTTTGCTTTGCATTTAATGTTTGTTGCAGTCCTAAGTTTCAGGGACTCTGCAGATAGGTGGCTTCTTTTGGCTGCAATCATGGGGCAAGCCACCTGTCAATTATAGTTAGGTTCCCTGGTCCCGCCCCTTTTTGAGTTTTGGATGGAATAGGAGCCTTTTTGAGTCAGTCCACACACAGCAGCTTTCCATACAGGACATGAAACCAAGAGCTCCTGTAGAAAGCTTTGTCTTCTACGGCTTGGCCGGGAGACATACAGCTTTATAGCTTGGCTGGGGTTATACAGCCCACAGCTTGGCTGGGGAGAAAGGTCCCACAGCTTGGCCAGGGTTATACAGCCCTACAGCTTGGCCGGGGAGAAAAGGCCTACAACGTGGCTGAGGATTTTGCAGCCTTACAGCGCCTTTGCTGAGGGACTTCAGCCAGCCATCATTAAAACCTGAACTCCTTCTTTTCCTCTGGAAGTCTACAAAGCTCTGCTTGGTAAGGGTCGCTCGCGGAAGCCAGACGCAGTTGGTACTGGGTACAGTGTCTCCATGCCAACAGAGACAAGTACAGACTGCCCAGATTAGAAGTTAAGGATTTTCCCATTAGTTAGTATACAGTTATGAAGATAGTGCCTGTTCCCAGTGAACAAGATTGCAAGAGCCAATAGACTGTTAAGAAAGCTTTAAAGTACCTGTTTGTTTTCATCAATAAAGAACTTTGTTGGACTTACTTTAAGCCTCTACAGAACTTTGTTTTGGGGAGGTCCAAGGGCCTTTAATCTGAGGCAGCCCCGGCGTCCCGTTGGGCACACAGAATTTATGTCCTGTCTACAGTCATATGCACAGGCCCAGCGTGCGACAGCACAATTATCACAAAACCACAGTATGTCACAGCAAATGAGATCTATATGCTGGATTTCGTATCACAAAATCACAAGTCGAACACTTCCCAAGCATCTAGGACTGTTTGATGTACTTTCGAATGATGCACGCAGACAGGCAGACAAATGTCAGCATGCTGGAAGAAGCAAAGACCACCAGCATTGAACCCATGGTCCTCCGCTATCAACTCTGCTGGACCGGCCACATTGTCCGGATGCCCGACCACCATCTCCCAAAGCAGTTGCTCTACTCCGAACTCAAGAACGGAAAAAGGAATGTTGGTGAGCAGGAAAAGAGATTGAAAGATGGGCTCAAAGCCAACCTTAAAAACTGTGGCATACACACTGAGAATTGGGAAGCCCTGGCCCTTGAGCGCTCCAGCTGGAGGTCAGCTGTGACCAGCAGTGCTGTGGAGTTTGAAGAGGCACGAATGGAGGGCGAAAGAGAGAAACGTGCCAAGAGGAAGGCGCGTAAAGCCAACCCTGACCGAGGCTACCTTCCACCTGGAAACCGATGCCCTCACTGCGGGAGAAGATGCAGATCAAGAATAGGGCTCCACAATCTCCTACAGACTAACAAAAATTCTGATCCTGGAAGACTATCCTACTCGGTCAACGAGGGACTGCCTAACTAACTAACTAACTAACTCCTCCCTGATACTCACAGCATTTTCAAAGATGCTTAATTAGGCTCTAGGATTTGCTCCGAAGTTCCTAGAGTTTGCCTACTCAAGACAACACCTGCAAAAGGTGAGGATCAGGACTGTTCATAATACCATTTTCGCTTCTCGGCCTTTTGGCTAAGATCAAGTATAATACCATTTTCCTGACAGAGCTAATAATGACTGTCTTCTACTAATGAAAACGGGATGGGGGCATAGACAGAGAAAGACACTGCCGCTACTGTAATTAAGCTTGAGGAGGGTTCAATTGGTGGGGGAAAGAGAATTAAATTTATTTACATGCTGTTCTACTGCTGATGAAGCACTAGCTATTTGGGAGGCCTTCTAATTAACCCTAATTTGGTTCATTTCTGTATCTTCGTTCCCCACATGCACCAAGCAAGGTACACTGAAGAAGTAACAATGCTATGAATGTTCTTCGTGCGAACAATAGATTACTCATTGAAAGAAAAGGAGTAAGTTTCTTTGCAAGGGACGTCAAGACCCAACGTTGGGCCTTAAATTATTAAATGTGCATTTAGCATTTTTTTCGATACTGACAATTAGGAAAATCCACACTCAAGAGCGCGATTCTACAAAGAAACATAATATGCCACGACGCCTTGGGAGAGAAGAGATTACACAGAGAAGAGTCTTTTCTTTCACCTTCTTGCAGACATTTTCCTGTTGACGCTCCCCGTCGCTCCCCTCCTTCCTCGGTATTTTTTTTTCCAGGGATGTGATGCCAGGAAAAACCATTTCCCAACGGACCACATCTTCAGAGAACTGCGCAAGGAAGGCAACGGAAGTCAGGAAATCCCGCGGCGAACCCCACAAAAGTAATTCAAGAAAGGAAACACGGGGCTCTTACATTTTGCAATATTCCACTCCTTTTCCCTCATCCTAGCCAAGCTTCTCCTTCAAAATGGAATCAAGCAGGGTTTTAAAAAAATAATATACAAATGGTTGGTGTCTTTCTTCAATACAGTGCCACAACAATCTGTGTGCATCACGAGCAACCGCTTATTCGTCTTCATTTATCTGCAGGAAGTGTTTTTCTTTGCCATTCTTTCCCACTGCCGCAAACACTGTTCTCTCTCAAAACTTCTCCATATCATGAATCACATCAATTGCTCACTAGGAGAAAAATGTGGAGCTTACCATATCCCTCCTAGGTTTTATCTTTTTTTCCCCTTCTACCTTATGAACAGAATGACAAACAATACCCTCCAAATACAGCACATAAAATCTGACAACAGTGGAAAGAATGACTAGCTTTGCTGCTTTGGAAAAAAAAGAAACAATCGTGCTCCTTTATTGTCACTTTACAGGCAAATTGCATTAGCAAGGAGTAAGTATCAATAAATGGAAGTAGCTCATCTTTATCGGTCGTAAATTGCTGGCAATACTTAAGAATACTTGAAATGAAAGCACAACTCATTGTAAGCACATTGTTCGGCAATAAGCGTCAACATTGTTCCGCCATGTATTCCTTTCCTTTCTCAATCAATCCTATTTACAGAAGGATTCTACATAAATATTCTAGGTTTCATGCAAAATCACTTTTTTACTTTTCCTGACCTAAGAAAAGACTATGAAATAATAATCTATCTAAATAAAAATGTAATGTTCCTAGTTCCAACAGGCCTCACTACCTCTGAGGATGCTTGCCATAGATGCAGGCGAAACGTCAGAAGAATATGCCTTCAAAACATGGCCATATAGCCCGAAAAAACCCACAACAATCCAATGTAATGTTCGTTGGTGGGATTAACTTAACTCAAAAACCATTGGACGAATTGACACCAAATTTGGACACAATACGCCCAACAACCCAATGAGTGACCATGACTCAAAAAATTGAATATGTCATTTGGGAGTTGTAGTTGCTGGGATTTATAGTTCACCTACAATCAAAGAGCATTCTGAACTCCACCAACGATGGAATTGAACCTAACGTGGCACACAGGACTCCCATGACCAACAGAAAATACTGGAATGGTTTGGTGAGCATTGACCTTAAGTTTGGGAGTTATAGTTTACCCACACCCTGAGAGCACTGTGCACTCAAACAATGAAGGACCTAGAATAAACTTGGCACGAATACTCCACATGCCCAAATATGAACACAGGTGGAGTTTGAGGAAAATAAACCTTAACATTTGGGAGTTGTAGTTGTTGAGATTTATAGTTCACCTACAATCACAGAGCATTCTGAACCTCACCAACGATAGAATTGGACCAAACATTCCAAACAGAACCCCCATGACCAACAGAAAATACTGTGTTTTCTGATGGTCTTTGATGACCATTCTGACACCCCCTCGCAACTCCCCCCAGGTTGAAAAATGCTGCCTTAAAGCCATCCAGTCCATAGATATAACCAAAACCCTCCTGACAAAGGGCCATCCAGCCATAGATATACATAGATATATATATCAGTGGTTCTCAACCTGGGGTCCCCAGATGTTTTTGGCCTTCAACTCCCAGAAATCCTAACAGCTGGTAAACCTGGCAGGGATTTCTGGGAGTTGTAGGCCAAAACACCTGGGGACCCACAGGTTGAGAACCACTGATATATATGATTCGCACACAGAAAGAGACATATATGTATATGACAGATATAGTATCATAGATTTGAAAGGGACCCTTAAAGAAGGACAATTCTATGTTGCCTGTTCCAGCATAGGCTAACCAGACAATGTCTAGATCAACAATGACAAAGAAACAACAAGAAGTAGTGTTTACCCACAAACATAAAGAAATTACATATATTAGAAACGAACACTTTCTCATTACTTTATTTTCCAGATCACCAGACTGGACCACAGCAACGCGTGGCAGGGGACAGCGAGTAATCTATATAAATAAAAATGTAATGTTCGTTTGTGGGATTAACATAACTCAAAAACCACTGGACTAATTGACACCAAATTTGGACACAATACACCTATCAGGACAACAAATGACCATCACTCATAAAACACTGAAAAACACAGCAGAAGAGACTTAAAAAGCCAAAAAAAAAAATACATTACAACACATGCACAAAACCACACATATATATACACAAACACACATACATATACAAACACACAAATATATACACACACACTAAACACATATACATAGGCTGGCCACAGCAATGTGTGGCAGGGGACTGCTAATAATAATAATAATAATAATAATAATAATAATAATAGTAATAATAATAATAATAATAATAATAATAATAATGTATTTATATTCCGCCCAATCTCCCCAAGAGGACTCAGGATGGATGACAGTACACATACACGGCAAACATTCAGTGCCATTTTGGATAGACAGGACAGAGATAAACAGAACAGAAAGGAGGCATGTTGTATGGACGTTCAGCTTTTTGGCGCCTTGGAGGGGCGCCTTGGTTGTGTTTGAATCCAGCCACCGGGAGGGGGGGGGTGCTGTGGCTCCAACCTCTATGGCGAAGAGCCATCAGGAATTCCTCCTTCCTTTTGGTTGCCTGGGATTTTCTGATCTTTTTCTTTATGGTATCGTAAAATATCTCCCCCACTTGTTTTGTGCCCAGGGGGGAGTCTCCCATTTAATATCAGCCATTGAGTGAGGTTCTGCGTTTTAGCCTGCCACTTTTAGACTTTCACTTGCTGAGGTGTTCCTGCAAGTATTTCTGTAGATCTTAGAAAACTATTTCTTGATTTAAGACATTGGCGTACTGGCTGATATTCGAACAGAGGATGGACTGAAGATGTCACTGCCTTGGTCCTTTCATTATTGGCTGCTACTTCCTGGTGGACGTCAGGTGGTTAGCCCCCATATAATAATAATAATAATAATAATAATAATAATAATAATAATAAACTATATTTGTATTCCGCCCTATCTCCCGAAGAAATTCAGGGTGGATTCCAATTACAGAAAAGGCAAATATTTAATGCCTGAATATAACAACTAATAGACACATAATAACAACAATTAAAATCCACAGTATATAAAACCAAATTATAACTTAGCAGATTAGAATAAAATTTAAACAACCTATTATATCAGACATAAAACAAACATAAAACATAAAAACAGAAGACTCAACAGAGTTCCTTGGGGGCATATAAATTTATCACTGCTCAAGATGTCAACTGAGCTAGCGGGGCAGAAAGACCCAAGTACAGATTGCAGATGTTACTCAGAGATAACATCTGCAAACGCACGTGCTCACCCCACCCACGCATCCCGCACATCTCCAACTCCCAGTCAGTCCCACTAAATGAAAAGAATCAGGAAAGTAAAGGAAAATCAAAAAGATTCAACTGTGATGCCAAATAAGGGAGGAGAAGCCCACTGTGTTTGATTTTTCACTTTGTTATTTTACACTGTTTTATTTTACCTGTATGTTTTACTTATTTTATTGTGATGTTATTTTTGCTGTTCTGTTTTTATTTTCCTGTAATGTTTCCCTGGGCTTGGCCTCATGTAAGCCACTCCGAGATTATTATTATTATTATTATTATTATTATTATTGACACAAAAGCACAGTATATCACAGCAAACGAGATCTATAAGCTGGATTTCGTATCACAAAATCACAAGTTGAACATTTCCCAAGCGTCTAGGACTGTGTGATGAATTTTTGAATGATGCGCGCAGATCCAAGTCAGGTGGCCTTTTGCAGTTGACAGATCGTGTTTTTGTCGATGTTTATTGTTTCCAAATGCCGGCTGAGATCTTTTGGCACAGCACCCAGTGCGCCAATGACCACTATGACCACCTGTACTGGTTTATGCCAGAGCCTTTGCAGTTCGATTTTGAGGTCTTGATAGCGGCTGAGTTTTTCCTGTTGTTTTTCCTCAATGCAGCTGTCACTTGGTATGGCGACATCAATAATCCAGACTTTTTTCTTTTCCACAATCGTGATGTCTCGTGTATTGTGTTCCAAACTTTGTCAGTCTGGATTCGAAAGTCCCACAGTATTTTTGCATGTTCATTTTCCACAACCTTTGCGGGTTTATGATCCCACCAATTCTTTGCTGCTGGCAAGTGGTGCTTGTGACATAAGTTCCAGTGAATCATCTGGGCCACAGAGTTGTGTCTTTCTTTGTAGTCCACCTGTGCAATTTTCTTGCAACAGCTGAGGAGATGGTCCATGGTTTGATCAGCTTCCTTGCACAGTCTGCATTTTGAGTCATCCGCTGATTTTTCAATCCTGGCCTTAATGGCATTGGTTCTGATGGCTTGCTCCTGGGCTGCAAGAATCAGGCCTTCTGTGTTCTCCTTCTTCAGGGTTCCATTCGTGAGCCATAACCAGGTCTTCTCCTTGTCAACTTTCCTTCAATCTTCTCAAGGAACTGCCCATGTAAGGCTTAGTTGTGCCAGCTGTCAGCTCTGGTTATTATTATTATTATTATTATTATTATTATTATTATTATTATTTGAAAAACAACAAGATGAGTCCACAGCAGAAAAGAGCACTCTGCTGGCTCTTGCACTGGATCACACGTCGGAAACTTCCCAAGTGTCTAGGACTGTGTGATGTATCGACCAATGATGCGTGCGGATCCCAGTAAGGTGGCCTTCTGCAGCGGGCAGATGGTAATCTTGTCAGCGCCGATTGTGTTTAAGTGCAGGCCAAGGTCTTTAGGCACTGCACCCAGTGTGCCGATCACCATTGGGACCACCTTTACTGGCTTGTGCCAGAGTCTTTGCAGTTCGATTTTTAAATCCTCATATCGTGTCGACTTTTCCAGTTGTTCCTCTTCAATCCTGCTGTCACCTGGGATTGCAACATTATTATTATTATTATTATTATTATTATTATTATTAGCCATAATTGGCTGCCACGTGGCCACTTTTTGGATGGGAAGCCCTGATGGCTGGGCCCTTGCCGTTATGTATACCAGATCAAACCAAAGAAGCCAGATTGGCCGAACACAAGTCTAGGAACTAAGCTCTGGCTAGTACTTGGATGGAGACCACCAATGAATATTGGTGCTTCTCTGAACCATAAGTGGGCAGAAAAATGCTTCTGTGTGGTCTTTAGCTTTTTGACATTAGGTTAAATTTCCCTAGAAAGAAGAATACTAACTCATTTATGTGCTGTTAGGGATCAATACTTAATCGATACAGCTACAGCAGTGTCTATCCGAAATGGATGTCCAAACGTAGCTTGACCTTGTGGCACTGGTGAGTCCAGACCACTCGAGACTGCTTTAAAACAAAACAAATGCAAAATCATTAATTTCCAAACTCAACAAGAGATAAAGAAGCAGAAATTCATTGCAGTTTGCTCTAGTCTTGTAGTTAACCTAGATAATTTCTCTACAAGTGAGATCTTGAGGTGTGAGTTGTACTTATTTGACTTGCATTTCTTTTCATATAAGTGCGTGTGAGCATGTGTGTATGCGTTTTCAATTCCTGGCTTCCCCAATATCCCTTTTACCCCACTATAAATCACCGACTGCAGCCTAATCTCTTAATTTATTTTCACTCACGGAATGGCTTTCTCAGCCATCACAGAAGAAGGATAGCAACAGTCAGGGCCAAATCGAAAGGAGTGCAGTTTTAACGATCTGAAAGACTCGCTCTGCCGATGCAACATGGATACTGGACATTTGCCAATCTCTTCCACTGCTGAAGCCTGGATGCAAGGTTATGCTTTGCTTAGCAAATTACAGTACAGCCCTATTCAAGTGGAACCGAAAGCAACAGTACTAACTTAGTTGATCCCTCGTTGTCCGAGTAGGATTGCCTTCCAAGATCACTGTACTGGCAGTGGGTCCATAGGTGACTGTGGAGTCCTATTCTTGATCTGCATGTTCTCACGCAGTGAGGGCATTGGTTTCCAGGTGGAAGGCGGTCCTGGTCAGGGTTGGCTTGACGCACCTTCCTCTTGGCACCTTTCTCTCTTTCACCCTCGACTCGTGCCTCTTCAAATTCTACAGCACTGCTGGTCACAGCTGACCTCCAGCTGGAGCGCTCAAAGGTCAAGGCTTCCCAGTTCTCAGTATCTATGCCAGAGTTTTTAAGGTTGCCTTTGAGCCCATCTTTAATCTCTTTTCCTGCCCACCAACATTCTGTTTTCCGTTCTTGAGTTCAGAGGAGAGCAACTGCTTTGCGAGATGGTGGTTGGGCATCTGGACAATATGGCTGGTTCAGCGGAGTTGATGGCAGAGGACCATTGCTTCAATGCTGGTGGTCTTTGCTACTGTTCCACCTCAGAGTAGATTCACCTTGCTGATGACACCAAACCACACACAGCCAAAAGTCTTTATAGTTTATTAAAAACAAAAGGTAAAAGGTTTGTAAAAACAAAGGTTAATGTTCCAACAGATCAATATCCTAAAGCACTTGAAGCTTAGTCCAAAAAGACACCAGCAAAGCAAAAACCCAAGAGAACATGAAAAGGCCCTGAAACCATGAACACGAAAACTGCAAGTTAAATCCAGACAATCATAGGCAAGCTCCTTAGTAGAACACAAAGTTGCTTTGACAAAGATTTGATCTCACACACATGCCTTAATATCCTTTGCAAAACATGAAGGGGTTTCTTCGGTCCCCGGCCTCCCTCTTGTTAGCTATCCTTTCACTCCTTCGGACTCAGAATTCCAAACGGTCAGCCCGATCTAAGGTTCCCATTTCGTCAAGGTCAGTCTGTTCGTTGGTGTCAGCCTGTTTCCCTGTTGGCTCATTATCAAGCTCAGAATTATCCTCCTTCTCTGAATCCATCTGCACTTGGCTATTTTCAGTATCAACACTCTCATGCCTTGCTGTGGGAAACTGCACTTCTTCATTGTCTATAACAGGGACATCTTGAACCAAACTGTGAATCTGAGTCCCATCATCCTCATCAAAGACAGTCTGTGATTCCAGCTGAGTCACAACAGCTTCTTCCAGCACGCTGACATTTGTCCGCTTGTCTTCCCAAGAGATTTGCAGGATTTTTCAGAAGCAACGCTGATGGAATCACTCTAGGAGTTCAATGTGACATCTGTATTATGTCAGGGTTGGACAAATTGTGGTCTTCCAAATGTCGGATTGCAACTCCCATCACAAGCCAGCACAACCAATGGTGAGGCATGATGAGCAGTCCAAGAAGATGAGAAGGAGCACATTTTGCCCTGTCTGGATAATGTGAATGGTTGCATGATATGAACAAACAACTTCAAACTCTCAATTTCTCAGAGAGATCTTCCAATAAATGAACCTCCTTGCCAGTGACACCCAAAGTACTAGAGTCACAGAGATGGAAGGGACCTCATGAGCCATTGAAGCCAACCTTCCAGTTAAAGGTCCCCAGCAGGTAGCTAATCCAGCCTTTTTGTGAAGACATCCAGTGAAGAAGACTTCACCACCTCTCTCTAATCCCATTGCCAAACTACCAAGAAGGGCCATCTAATGTTCAATCAAAGTCTACTCTCCTCTAAAACCATTAAACCCAGTTCTATTCTCTAAGACAGAAGAACAAGACTGCAACCTCCTTTCTGTGACAGTCCTGGAGGAACTGTAAGAGTACAATCATGTCACTTCTCAATCTTCTCTTCACCAAGCCCAGCTCCTTCAAACTTTCTCATGATTTATTCTCCATACCTTATATGAGCATTGAATGAAAAGTAATGCCTCCACCTTCGTAACTCCTCAACAGATGGCAGTACTGGTATGTGGCAGGTACTGGCTTGTTCAGTAGACTCTCCTCTACAGTTCCATTTTGGCGGGAAGCCTTAGCATTGAACGGTTGTGTTGTTAAAGTGGTAAGTATGGAACCCTGCGCAGACGGTTGGTCAATGCGACTTAAGCAACGTGCAGTCATTGAATTCTTGACAGCAGAAGGTGTCAATCACCCCAAAGGAGATTCATCAGAGAATGCAAGCTGTTTATGGTGATTGTGTTGATGTGAGTATTGTGCATCGTTGGGCAACTAAGTTTAAAGATGTTGAGGTGATGTTGTATGGCATTTATATTATTTGCTCAATGTTTTTAAACTGTATTTTATGTTGTTGGGGGCATCGAATTGTGCCGACTGTAAACTGCCTTGAGTCACCTTCGGGTTGAGAAAGGTGGTATATAAATATGGAAAATAAATAAATAAATAAATTCCACTCAGCTCACAACATCCCACTACAGCTTCAGGTTGCACATGTGTGCACATCATGGACTCGCCTTCCCGCTGTATTTGAGCTTAATACATGTGCATTGCGATTTATGAAAGTGCAGAATCCAGGAAGGTCTATTGCCCTTCGATTAAGGAAAGTAAATGATCCTGGGGAGGATGTTGTAATTCTTGCAAAGCAGTCGCCTCCATGCCTCTAGAACATGGCCATATAGCCCGAAAAAACCTACAACAACCCAGTCGCCTCCATGGCTACTTCACGTTACACTGACAATCCTTACAGTCCCTCCAGTTCGGATTGTAAGTCCTGATCTTAACCACAGGACAGCATTACCAACAGCCTACACACAACAACTGTAATGGGTAAGAGCAAAAGCAGTTCCCTTATATTCGGAACAATGGGTTCATTTAACACAGTGGAGTCAAACTTATGGCCCTCCAGGTGTTTTGGACTTCAGCTCACAAAATTCCTGGCCATTGGACAAGCTAGGGCTTGTAGGAGTTGGAGTCCAAAACATCTGGATGGCCACACATTTGACACTTCTGATCCAACTCAATACTGTCCATACTTGCCTTCACCATACTTCTGGTGCCCTCCAGATGGTTTATGTACATCTCCTATCATCACCAACTAGCATAGCCATTGGCTGAGTACCAATAGCGAGATCTGAAGTCAACACACATTTTTCTCAGGTTTGGAAGGCTGTTTTACACCAACTAGCAGTGAGTCTCTGGGGCTTCAGGTTGGACCCGTTCCCCAAATCTACGTCAGAGACAGCCAGTGGCTGAAGCTGGAGTAGACCCTCAGTAACTGCAAAAGTCATTGCACAATGAGGCAAAAGGTGGGGAAGGAGAAACAGCTGCCGAAATTAAGCCATCAGGAGATAACCAAGCTTTATTTGGATATCCTGTCAATGCAGAGACCCTTTCTTAGGTTACATTTTCAATTGCTTTTTTGTCTGGTTCTGCTGGAAAATGACCTCAGCAATGGGAGATTATCCCAGTCTATTCAATCTTACTACTGGGAATGATTTCCTAATACTCAGCCTAAGCTTTCTTATGCTTTGGTTCATCTCATTATTGCGAATTGTGCTCCCTTGTGCTTTCCTAGAACAACAGATCTAATTTGTATCCAAAAAACACCTACGGTTTTCATCTGAACTCATCCCTTTTCTTGGCCACTATGCTATAGGAAAACTATTAAAAATGGACCTTTTTCTTCCCCTCCACAAATCCAGATGCAGTTAAAGAAAGGGAGGAAAGAGACATCCTGTATTTGTAAGCCATAGTAATGACTGACCTCTCAGAGAGACACGTATCTTCTAGATGAAGTGGCACACAGGGTTTTTGAATTTAAGAAGGAAATGTGCAGCAGAAAGCCAATGTAAGAAGGTTTTCTCTGAAGGAAAGGGATGATGATTGGAAGCAGCAGAAGAACATAATATGGCAATATATTTATTTTATTTATTTTGAACATTTCTACCCCGCCCTTCTCAACCCCTGGGGGGACTCAGGGCAGCTTACAATTGTCAATAATTCAATGCTGCATCATAAAATACAGAATAACAATTATAACAATTAAACATGAACATTAATAAATAAAGATTAAAACAGTATACTTACACTCTGATGCTGGTCGCATCAGACAGAGACATCTCCAGCTCATCCCCTGTTTGGGTATCAGACAGCACGTCAACGACTTAAATCTAGACATAGTTTTCTAAGATCTACAGAGACACTCGCTGGAACACCTCAGCAAGCGAGAGTCCAAAAGTGGCAGGCTCAAACCCAGAACCTCAACCAAAGGCTGATACCAAATGAGAGACTCCCTCCTGGGCACACAGAGGACTAGGCGACTTGGAAGGCGCTGAACAGACTGTGCTTTGGCACCATGAGATCCAGAGCCAACCTCAAGAAATGGGGCTACAAAGTGGAATCCTCGACATGCGAGTGCGGAGAGGAGCAAACCACTGACCAGCTGCTGCAATGCAACCTGAGCCCTGCCGCATGCATAATGGAGGACCTTTTTGCAGCAACACCAGAGGCACTCCAAGTGGCCAGATATTGGTCAAAGGACATTTAATCAACTACCAAACCCACAAATTTTGTATTTTGTCTGTTTGTTTGCTTTGTTCTGTTAGAAATGTAATATAATTTGACTGGTCGTCCTGACACGACAAATAAATACACTCTGATTAGCTATTGCCCGTCTGGTGGCTGTTTAGCTAGCCATCTACTAATGATTACTCCGCTTGACTTATCCAAATCCTCTTCCATGCCATAGTCAAACATTATCAATTGTCCTTTAACCTGATTACCCGAAGGCCTGGTCCCACAGCCACATTTTAACCTTTTTTCTAAAGTTGAGGAGGGATGACGATGACCTAATTTCCCCGGGGAGCAAATTCCACAGGCGGGGGGCCACCACCGAGAAGGCCCTGTCCCTAGTCTCCGCCAAGCGTGTTTGAGACAAAGGCGGGGCCAAGAGCAGGACCTCCCCAGAAGATCTTAAGCTCCGAGGTGGGACATAGAAGGAGATACGTTCAGACAGGTATGCTGGACCGGAGCCGTATAAGGTTTTATAGGTCAAGACCCGTATATACTCAAGTATAAGCCGGCCCGAATATAAGCCGAGGGACCTAATTTTACCACAAAAAACTGGAAAAACGTATTGACTCAAGTATAAGCCAAGGATGAGAAGTTTAGCTGTTACTGGTAATCGTCAGTAGGTTAAATGTTTTTGAGTATTTACACAAAACTGTAATTTAAGATAAGACTGCCCAACTCTGATTCAACCATTATTCTAACCTCCTTCAATTTAAATGTGCTTACCTATTACCTATAATGATAGAATAAAATAATAAATGTAATAACATGTAATAAAAATAATAATAAGAATAAATAATGGCAATTTAATAACAATAGAAATAATAATAATGTAATAAATGGATGGAAAAAGGAAAAGGGCCATCCAAGGGTAAGATGGGTGGGTGTTATCCTTGAAGTGACTGGCTTGACCTTGAAAAAGCAGGGGGTGGCGATGGCCAACAGGGAGCTCTGACATGGGCTGGGCCATGAGGTCACGAAAAGTTGCAAGTGACTGAACAAATAAACAACAAACAACAACATAAAAACCAGGTTATCTGCTTTGAACTGGATTATATTACAGTGTAGACTCATATAATCCAGTTCAAAGCAGATAATGTGGATTAACTGCTTTGATAATCTGGATTATATGGCAGTATAGAACATCTTCTGACCTGTTTTATGGTTGGTTCCTCAACTTTGCTTTCTGTCTAGCTCAGTGTTTCTCAACCTGGGGGTCACGACCCCTGTGGGGGTCGCAAGGGGGTGTCAGAGGGGTCGCCAAAGACCATCAGAAAACATAGTATTTTCTGTTGGTCATGCGGGTTCTGTGTGGAAAGTTTGGTCCAAATCTATCAGTGGGGTTCAGAATGCTATTTCATTGTGGGTGAACTATAAATCCCAACAACTACAGCTCCCAAATGGCAAGGTCTATTTTCTCCAAATTCTACCAGTGTTCACATTTGGGCATATTGAGTATTTGTGCCAAGTTTGATCCAGATCCCTCATTGCTTGAGTCCACAGTGTTCTCTGGATGTAGATGTACTACAACTCCAAAAACTCAAAGTCAATGTCCACCAGAACTTCCCAGTATTTTCTCTTGGTCATGAGAATTCTGTGTGCCAAGTCTGATTCAATTCCATCATTGGTGGAGTTCAGAAGGCTCTTTGATTTTAGGTGAACTATAAATCCCAGCAACTCCAGCATTACCAAATGACAAAATCAATCACCTCCAACCCCACCAGTATTCACATTTGGGCGTATCGAGTATTTGTGCCAAATTTGGTGTAGTGAATGAAAATACATCCTGCATATCAGATATTTACATGACAATTCATAACAGTAGCAAAATTACAATTATGAAGTAGCAATGAAAATAACGTTATGGTTGGGGGTCACCACAACATGAGGACCTGTACTAAGGGGACACGGCATTAGGAAGGTTGAGAACCACTGGTCTAGCTTATTGTCATCACCTTTCTGGATCTACCACCACTTATGATTCAGCCCTGAAACCTACTAATTTTATCCATCGTACTTGACTATGATCAGATTTTGTAGCTAGTTTAGGTAACTAGGTATGTGAATGATTAGCGTCCCTTGGAATTATTCCTTATGGCGTGGTGCATTACCTAACGGTTGAGTTTTCCAACTAGGATTCATTGTTTACAATCACTTCCAAGGTAATAGACTGCATTACTGCATCAAAAGAACATGCCAGATGACGGTTCATTTTGAAGGAAAGTTTTGCTCCCTCAGCAGGCTGCGAACACCTCTAGAACCGCACCACCAGGGATGTTGAAAATCGATTTATGGGACGTCTGTTTCCATGACAGATGTGAGCCCGGTGAAGCACCACCGTACAGCATGCAGCTGTGGGGTCTGAAAGAGCCACATCTGAAGAATTTAATTTTTCATAGTTTTCCATGTCCTTAAGGTGATGCGGCCACAGGATGTCAGTCTCTAACAGAACACAGAGCCCAGGGGACCTTCTGTCACTCCGGCTAACAGCTTA
Source organism: Anolis sagrei (assembly GCF_037176765.1). Lineage (NCBI taxonomy): Eukaryota > Metazoa > Chordata > Lepidosauria > Squamata > Anolidae > Anolis > Anolis sagrei. The sequence goes on from NC_090028.1 coordinate 31,357,356, forward strand.
GTTGTTCAAAAGAAAAACATTCCACTTTCTGCTGGGCTTGTCCAGATATGAACTAAAACTCAGTCACAGGAAGTAATCTTCTCTTACAGGCAAAAGGCAAGTTCCCTCCAGAGTCCTTGAAGCGTGTGATGAAGGCAAGGTTTACATCTCTCTTCCAGTACAAAGATGTTCTTTTTTAAAAAAAAGATAAATAAATAGACACCTCTTGCAATATTATTCCACAACTGGCCTTGTTCCCTAAAATGCGCAATCCTGAAATGACAAAGGAAAGCAAACCTCTTGTACACGGAGCTCCAAAAGGTTATGACCAAATATGAAATCGTCTCTTCCCTGTTTTCTGAAATATATTCTTGTAGGAACACAGTTCAACAACAACAAAAACATTCACTGCATATTCTGGAGGAAAGCAAGAGTCATCGCCATCTTGAAGCCAGGCAAAGACCATAATGACCCAAAATGATATAGACCAATCTCCCTGTTGTGCCACCTCTACAAAGTTCTGGAGAGACTTATTTTGCATAGAATTACGGAAAAAATAGACCCGTGTCTGATCCCACAGCAAGCTGGCTTCAGCAAAGGCAAAAGCTGCACATCGCAAGTGCTGAACCTGACTCAGCACATAGAAGATGGCTTTGAAAGGCAGCAGATCACAGGAGCTGTCTTCATAGACCTGTCAGTGGCTTATGATACTGTGAACCACCGCCTCCTCCTGAGAAAAATGTATAATATCACAAAGGACTACCACCTCACCTGCCTCATAGGAAACCTGCTACAAAACAGGAGCTTTTTTGTTGAGTTCCAGGGCCAGAGAAGCAGATGGCGGAAACAGAAGAACGGCCTGCCTCAGGAAAGCGTGCTTGCCCCATCCATGTTCAACATCTACACAAATGACCAGCCACTGCCAGAAATGTGGCCACAAAGTGGAATCCACGACATGTGAGTGTGGAGAAGAACAAACTACAGACCACCTGCTGCAATGCAACCTGAGCCCTGCCACATGCACAATGGAGGACCTTCTTGCAGCAACACCAGAGGCACTCCAAGTAGGCAGCTACTGGTCAAAGGACATTTAATAGAATACCAAGCTTGCAAACTCTGTTTTGTCTGTTTGTTAAAAATTTGTTAAAAATGTAATACAATTGTCTTGTTGATACTGACAAGATAAATAAATACTGCATATTCTTGAGTATAAGCCTAGTTTTTCAGCCCTTTTTTAGGTTGAACCCCCCCCCCCCCGCCCCCCTTCAGCTTATACTCTAGTGAGAATCCTGGCGGGAAGGTGTGGAGCTGGAAGAAGGGACATGAGAGAAGCTTCCACAGGATGGTAACACATCTGGATGTCTCCTGGGCAACGTCTCTGAAGACAGTGAATTGTCTCACACCAGAAGCTACTTGCAGTTTCTCAAGTTGCTTCTGACATGATAAAAAATCTATTTCATATACTGTACTTATACAGCTGGGGTCACACAAAAATTTCTTGGGCCAAAAGGAAGGGGTGGAGCCAAACAATTGAGCTGGGGGAGCAATTCAACCGATGCAAAACAACATTGATAGAAAGCTGTAGATAACCAAACAATTCAACTATATATTTACATACAAGTGGGACCAGACACGTCGTCACAGTGATACCAACTTTCCTTGCAAAAATTCCCCGCCAGACCTACGTGCCTTGTAACCTTACTTTCTGCTTAACCCTCGTACTTCAGCTGGATGATTCTATCTTTGATATTTAATTATATGTCTTTACACTTGAGGATCTTATCTTCAGATTTGTTTTTCAGCCTTCTTCTGATTTCTTGACTATCGTTTCTATTCTGGCTAGTTTGCGTACACAATGAAATGTGTCAAAAGGATCATGCACTTCCACTTTCTTTACTGTAAGGTGAAGATCAATAACATTTTTATGTGAATCGCCCTAAATGAAAAAGCAAAAGGCTTAAAAGTTGATTTATTACAAGTACCAGGTTCAAAGGATGTATGTTACTGCAGGACGGCACACTGGATAATAATGCATAAACTGCTATAGGAGATGAAAAATGTGGAAATAGCACAGAAGAGAGAAACAGACCCACTGAAGGTCAAGGAAAATGCACAATTCGTAATAGAGCTCCTAAAGCAGCATTTTTCAACCTGGGGGTCAGGACCCGTGGAGGGGGGGGGTTGCGAGGGGGTTTCAGAGGGGTCGCTAAAAAGACCATCAGAAAACATATATTTCTGATGGTCTTTGGAACCCCTTTAGCAGAGAAGGCTGAAGATCTCTCCACCTTTTCTTCTCTTCTTTTTTGGAAACAAAGGGCGACTCCTCCCACCAAAAGCCCTCCTCTGTTGTGATTGGCCAGCCTTTCAGACAAAGGGAGGGCTGTTTTTCCAAGTGGAGGGAAGAGCAGGCAAGTTCAGCGCATGACAGTGTTGAGCGCATGTGCGGACAAGGGAGAGCATGTGAGGCTGGAGAGAGGTTGACCCCAGCAAGTCCCTTTAAGGCATGAGAGTTCTGTGTGGAAAATTTAGCCAAATTCTATCATTGGTAGGGTTCAGAATGCCCTTTGACTGTTGGTGACCTATAAATCCCAGCAATTACAACTCCCAAATGTCAAGGTCTATTTTACCTAAACTCCACCAGTGTTCACAACTGGACATATTGAGTATCTGTGCCAAGTTTGGTCTAGATCTATCATTGTTTGAGACCACAGTGCTCTCTGGAGGAAGATGAACTACAACTCCAAAACTCAAGGTCAGTGCCCACTAAACCCTTCTAGTATTTTCTGTTGGTCATGGGAGTTCTCTGTGCCAAGTTCTGTGTGTTCAGTTCCATCATTGGTGGAGTTGGAGTTGGAGCCCCTGGTGGCGCAGTGGGTTAAACTCCTGTGCCAGCAGGACTGAAGACCGACAGGTTGCAGGTTCGAATCCGGGGAGAGGCGAATGAGCTCCCTCTATCAGCTCCAGCTCCTCATGCGGGGACATGAGAGAAGCCTCCCACAAGGATGATAAAAACATCAAGTCATCCAGGCGTCCCCTGGGCAACGTCCTTGCAGACAGCCAATTCTCTCACACCAGGAGTCACTCCTGACACGACCAAAAATTGGTGGAGTTCGGAATGCTCTTTGATTGTAGGTGAACTATAAATCCCAGCAACTACAACTCCCAAATGACAAAATCAGCCCCCCATCCCCACCAGTATTCAAATTGGGTTGTATTGTGAATTTGTGCCAAATTTAGTCCAGTGAATGAAAATACATCCTGCATATCAGATATCTACTTTACGATTCATAACAGTAGCAAAATTACAGTTATGAAGTCGCAACAAAAATAATTTTATGGTTGGGGGTCAACACAACATGGGAAACTTTTTTAAGGAGTCACAGCACTAGGAAGGTTGAGAAACACTGTCTTAATGACTCAATCATAGGGTTTTAAATAAATTTCAACCCTAGCAAAGGAAGGGGTGTTGGTTATCTATTGAAATTCCAAAGAGGTTCATTATACAGCACCATCATTTTTGAAATGAAAATAGATTTCCCAGAATGTATCGATCACTTTTAGATCAAATGATATTGCTAAATCATTTTGTAAAAAAATCAGGACTACCACAGGACTCTGCCCAGCAGAGAAGTAAATTAAATGTTTACAACGTAAAAGTTGCAAGGAGGAGAGAGGGCAAGCCCAACAATGTCTTTGCTTTTCCAGCTTCTTCTTAATGCAGTACCGAGGCCGCAGGTGAATTAAAAATCCGATGCCTCCAATGTACACATAATAAAATACATAATAAAATCTGATAATTACATACATTAAAACTATAAATCACATTCAATTAAAATCTGTTTCAATAACAGCCTGGTGGCCTTATCTGAGACGAATTCTGTAGTTAGAGACTCCATCAAGCATGTCCATAGTCCATTTCCATAGCGATTGTCATCATTGTCACTGTCATTGTCAGCATGATTACCCGAAGGCCTGTTCCCACATCCACGTTTTTAACTTCTCAAGGAAAGGAGGAACGTAGATTATCTAATTTTGCCGGGAGCAAATTCCAGAGGTGAGGGGCCACCACCAAGAAGGCCCTGTCCCTCGTCCCTGCCAAGCGCATTTGCGACAGAGGCAGGGCTGAGAGCAGGGCCTCCACGGAAGATCTTAAACTCTGAGGTGGGACGTAGATGGAGATACGTTCGGACAGGTACGCTGGGCCAGAACCATATAAGGTTTTATAGGTCAAGACCAGCACTTTGAATTGTGCTCAGAACTGGACTGACAGCCAGTGGAGCTCACATAACAGGGGGGTGGTGTGCTCCCTGTATGATGCTCCAGTGAGTAGTCTAACTACCGCTCATTGGACTAGTTGGAGTTTCTGAACAGTCTTCAAAGGCAACCCCACATAGTGAATAACTCACACATGGTCTGAAGTCTACAAATGACGACCTACAACTTTATTAAAAAGCATATTCTTGAATAGCCAGAATAATCACATTGTTAAGGCTGAAACGGAACCTAGGAGCTCAGACCCAGGAGTCTTTTGGCTATATGGCCATCTATATAAAAATCCCTCTCCTAGCAATTGATTGGATTCTGCTTCCTTGGTCCTGCTGAGACCGTAAACTCCAGACAGCCATATTTTATCAACTCAGTATCTTGAGTTGAAGACCACCACGGCTGCAATGCACAGAGTACAAGTGAGAAAACAGCTCCAAGGAAACATACAGAAAACATTGACACAACAAGACCTTTTAAAAGAAAAAGTTAGACACAGCTGACACTAGAACTTTGGAGGTCAGATGCACCATAAAAGCAAGGCCATGTCTGATTCTGGAGGCATGCCATTCTTTTGCAAGTGATTGTAATTCACCTAGAATTGCAAAATTTCTGGAAATTCTGAAAGGATAAAGAATAACCCTATTCTGTTTTGGGGGGAAGGGAGCAGGAAACTGAAATTTGGAATGTGGAATGACATGTAGACAATATTTATTTATTTATCGTGTCAGGAGCAAACCAAACAGTTGTACTGAATTTTTAACAAACAAACAAAACACAAAGTTTGCAAGCTTGGTAGTTGATTAAATGTCCTTTGACCAGTATCTGGCCACTTGGAGTGCCTCTGGTGTTACTATAAGAAGATCCTCCATTGTGCATGTAAAGGGCTCAGGTTGCATCGCAGCAGATGGTCTGTGGTTTGCTCTTCTCCGCACTCGCATGTCATGGATTCCACTTTGTAGTCCCATTTCTTAAGGTTGGCTCTGCATCTCGTGGTGCCAGAGCACAGTCCGTTCAGTGCCTTCCAAGTCGCCCAGTTTTCTGTGTGCCCAGGGGGGAGTCTCTCATTTGGTATCAGCCATTGATTGAGGTTCTGAGTTTGAGCCTGCCACTTTTGGACTCTCGCTTGCTGAGGTGTTCCAGCGAGTGTCTCTGTAGATCTTAGAAAACTATTTCTTGATTTAAGTCGTTGATGTGCTGGCTGATACCCAAACAGGGGATGAGCTGGAGATGTCACTGCCTTGGTCCTTTCACTATTGGCTGCTACTTCCCGGCGGATGTCAGGTGGTGCAATACCGGCTAAACAGTGTAATTGCTCCAGTGGTGTAGGGTGTGATAATGTGGCATGTCTCATTAAGAGCCACATCTACTGTTTTAGCGTGGTGAGATTTGTTCCTCATTGGGCATGCATACTCAGCAGCAGAGTAGCAAAGTGCAAGGGCAGATGTCTTCACTGTGTCTGGTTGTGATCCCCAGGTTGTGCCAGTCAGCTTTTGTATGATATTGTTTCTAGCGCCCACTTTTTGCTTAATATTCAGGCAGTGCTTCTTGTAGGTCAGAGCACGGTCCAGAGTAACTCCTGGGTATGTAGACGATAATTACCTTATTTTATTGCACTAACGGCACAAGACATGACACTTTAAACTTAGGAATACATGGCATATCTTATGAAACCTATAGCACATCCCCAAGTATTCTCTTTTTGAGAGCACTCGCAGCATGACTTAAATAAAAGAAACCAAGGCATGTTTCCTTAGAAGTAAGGCTCATTGTGTTTAAGGGAGCTGACTCCCAGGCAAGCATATACAAAATTGTAGCCCCCAAAGCACATCTGTCTTTCAAAGTTGGGAATGCGCTGAACAGAGAAAGGGATTCAGCTACAAGCTGCTAACTGTGTCACTTGGGAACATAAACCTTATTTTTTGCCATGGAGAAGGTTGAAAAGGAGAAAAACGAAAGAAAAAGAAGAAAAGTGTATTGGATATCGCCAGGTGCCAGTACCTTGGGAAGTCTGACTTGGCCACGGTGGTTCACGCTTTGGTTACATCCCGAATAGATTACTGCAATGCACTCTACGTGGGGCTGCCTCTGAAGTCTGCCCAGAAGCTTCACCTAGTCTAACGATCGGAAGCCAGGTTACTTATAGGAGCGGGGTACAAGGAGCGCACAACTCCCTTGCTACACCAGCTCCACTGACTGCCAATCAGCTTCTGAGCACAATTCAAAGCGCTGGTTTTAACCTACAAAACCCTACCTAGTTCTGGCCCAGTTTACCTGTCCGAATGTATCTCCTCCTATAAACCATCAAGGACTTTAAGATCTCCCGGAGAGGCCCTGCTCTCGGTCCCACCACCTTCTCAGTCGCGGTTGGTGTGGACGAGAGACAGGGCCTTCTCTGTGGTAGCCCCCGGCTATGGAACTCTCTCCCCGGCGAAATTAGGTCTGCCCCCTCCCTCCTGTCCTTCAGGAAGCAGCTAAAATCCTGGCTTTGGAATCAGGCATTTGCAGGTTGATGGATGATCCGGTATAGACAACATTTGGATTGAGTTGGATGATGTTTTTAACTTGATGAATTGTCTTTCGTATGTATTTTAGAACTTATTTATTGTGTATGTTGTTTTTATGATGTTATTTATTGTATAGCATTGAATTTTTGCTGTTAGCTGTTCGGATTCCCTCTACGGAGATACAGAAGAACGGGATACAAAAGTTCTAGATAAATAATAAATAAATAAGCTATTGGGGAAAAGTGCACCATAGCCTTAATGAAAATGATAAAAAAAAGATGTCACATCCATGACCCCCTTTACTTCCTAGTATGGATTGGGGAAGGATGGACCAGGAATGATGGGATTTGCCGTACCTTCACTCACTTTTAGAGACCACTGTGATCCCCATGAATGACGGACCTGAACCAAACTAGGCGCACAGAGTCCTCATGACTCCCTTTACAACTGATATTACCAAACATCCAAAAACAAACAATGCATTTTTCTAATAACCTGGACATTGCTGGGTCCCCAAACTAGCAAATAATAATAATCATAATATTATACTATATTATTATACTGCATCCATGTCATGTATCATGTTCTGCAGTTGATGGTGGTTGGTGGTGGTAGGCCTAGCAGTTGGTGATGGAAGTCTTAGTTCTAAAGGGTTGAGTAATCTGTAAGTAAGAATTCATGGGTGAAAGCAATTAAGGGTGGAGGTATGCAAGAGATAGGTTGCAACTGGGTGTTTCTGGATATAATGAGCTAGCTCATTATATTTGTCTTCTTTGTCGTATTTTGGTGGTAGATGCTGCTGGTTTTTCCCCAGGTTTGTGTATTTTCAGTATCTGACTTGTCTCCTCTACTCTTGGAGCCCTGGAACCTTGAATCTCTGGACTGGCTTTTGACTACAGAATAGACTCTTGATCCTTGGACTTTGCTCATTGAACTCTTGGCATTTGACCACTGGACTGGACCTTTTGTCTACGGTGTTATCTTGAACCTGCAACAGTGTTTGCTCTTAGTTTTGTTTTATATTCTGTGGCTGAGTGCTATCTTTATGTTTATGTTTTGGAATATTAAAATAGCCAGAAAGTAAGCGCTGTTTTAATTAAATTGTTTAGCACAAACTGGGAGTTTGTTTGGTTCATCTCTACCTGAATACGGCAGAGTCCTGGCATTGTAACAAACCACAATCAAATGTATCGAAGGCTGCAATCTGATCAGCTGACTTACATATGTTCTACTATAAAACTATGACTTACAGTTTACATAAAACTATGACAGGAACAGTCATTTGTCATGATAGATACAGTTGTTTGTTAATGGGTGAAGGGGCAAAATTTCCATACTTTTCCTTTCGTTACATGATTGACAAGCAAACATATTGTTTTAAATATATATCTATATGTAACTTGCCTTTCAATTCCAGTTCTTAGGACTGCTATAAATGTATGAAGTTGGCTTAGGTTTCCAGAGGGACGCACTCAATAAAATAATCAGAAAATAGGAAACAGGTCTCGAAGAAATGAATAGATCAATTAATAATTTATTAATAAGAAGTCTAATGTGTTTTGGTGTGTTAACAATTTCAAATTAAAACTTGTGCACCAGTTGCGCCCGTACCTTGGGAAGTCAGATCTGGCCACAGTGGTCCACACTCTTGTTACATCCCGAATAGATTACTGCAACGCACTCTACGTGGGGTTGCCTTTGAAGACTGTTCGGAAACTTCAATTAGTCCAGCGGGTGGCAGCCAGATTAGTCACCGGAGCGTCATACACGCAGCACACCCCTCTGTTATGTCAGCTCCACTGGCTGCCGATCCAGTTCCGAGCACAATTCAAAGTGCTGGTTTTGACCTACAAAACCCTATACGGCTCTGGCCCAGCGTACCTGTCCGAACGCATCTCCCTCTACGTCCCACCTCGGAGTTTGAGATCTTCTTAGGAGGCCCTGCTCTCAATCCCACCTCTATCACAAGTGAGATTGGTGGGGACAAGGAGCAGGGCCTTCTCGCTGGTGGCCCCTCACCTGTGGAATTCACTCCCCGGGGAAATTAGGTCATCGACATCCCTCCTCTCTTTCAGAAGGAAATTAAAAACATGGTTATGGGACCAGGCTTTCGGGCAATCTGGCGGTTAGATAAGGACAATGATGACCAGAATTGAGAGTACTTGACAATGTGGAATGAATTTACGGACTATGAGATGGCGAACGCTGAGCATTAGATTGTTTTATTGATTTTTAATGTATGGACTGACTGTCTTAATTGTTATAATTGCTGTTTACATGTTTTATCCATTGTTGTGTTTATGTTGGCATCGAATTGTGCCTTTTGTAAGTCGCCCTGAGTCCCCCCCTCGGGGGTTGAGAAGGGCGGGGTAGAAATGCGTGAAATAAATAAAATAAATTAATACTTTATCCAGGGATTGTCTGAAATTTATCTTTAGAAATTTTAGAACTGAAACTTTCACACCACTTATTGGACAAAAAGAAGAAGCATGTTCTTACAAAAATTTCTTCTTAATAATGTATCAATCATACATCCATGGATGACACTAAAGCGCTTCTCTTCTCTTCTGCTGAGTTTCCAGAGTCCGGAACCAAAACCAAAATTATTAAATCTCGCCTCTGTCATTCTCCATGGCTCTGGCAGCGTGCTACCGAGCACAATTCAAGGTACTGGCTTTAGCCTATAAAGCTCTAAACGGTTAAGGCCGAGCTTACCTGTTGGAACATATCTCCCCCTATGAACCACCTCGAAGACTGATCATCTGGGGAGGCCTTACTCTCAGTCCTGCCTTCCTTATGAGCACGACTGGTGGGGATGAGGGACAGGGCCTTCTCAGTGATGGCCCCTCAGCTATGGAACTCCCTCCCCAGTGACATTAAATCAGCCTCTTTCCTCCTAGCCTTCTGAAGGAAAGTTAAAACTTGGCTTTGAGATCAGGCTTTCTGAGAATAGTGCAGTGCAATAACAGATTTGGAATATGTGCAATGAGTATGGAACGATTGGGCACCACAATTGAAGAGAGATATTGACAAGCTGGAATGTGTCCAGAGGAGGGCGACTAAAATTATCAAGGGTCTGGAGAACAAGCCTATGAGGAGCAGCTTAGGGAACTGGGCATGTTTAGCCTGAAGAAGAGAAGGCTGAGAGGAGATATGATAGCCATGTATAAATATGAGAGGAAGCCACAGGGAGGAGGGAGCAAGCTTGTTTTCTGCTTCCTTGGAGACTAGGACGCGGAACAATGGCTTCAAACTACAAGAGAGGAGATTCCATCTGAACATTAGGAAGAACTTCCTGACTGTGAGAGCCGTTCAGCAGTGGAACTCTCTGCCCCGGAGTGTGGTGGAGGCTCCTTCTTTGGAAGCTTTTAAGCAGAGGCTGGATGGCCATCTGTCAGGGGTGATTTGAATGCAATATTCCTGCTTCTTGGCAGCGGGTTGGACTGGCCCAGGAGGTCTCTTCAAACTCTTTGATTCTATGATTCTATGATTATAGATGGCATTATTTAGATTTAATGCAATGTTTTTGAATGTTTTAACTGCTTAATATGTATTAATTTTAATTTTAATATTGCTGGAATTGTATGTGTTTTAAGGCATTGAATAATTGCCTATATGTAAGCCGTCTTGAGTCCCCTTCGGAGTAGAGAAAGGCAAGGTATAAATAGGACAAATAAATACATAAATAAATAAAGTTAGCATATTGAAACAAAATCCCAAGGTTTAGCCCACACATGGAGCTATTCTTCTCCCTAGTTTAATACATTACACAAAATGAACGCGAACGCAAGCATACTGATTTTTTCCCCCACATCATGGCTTATTAAACCAGGATCCACAAAATTAATGGTCATAATAAAACCGTTATAATCAAGATGAGAGCAATAAATTGAAATACGATATTACTTCTCTTTCGTTATAAAGTAACTGACAGAACAAATTTTCACTCCACCAGAAATTGACGTGTTAACTACCAGTCCCTTTTTCATATCATACCACTGAGTAATAACGAAACACACAATAAAGGTACAAAACGCATGTCTGGACAATCACCACCATCTAGATTGACCTGAGAGATAGACTTTTTCCCTTATTGATTGCGTCTAATATGGCACAGAACACATGGCTTTTGAACAAAATAAGGAAAAACTACGCAGAGGAGAGATGCGGGGGAGAAACTATTAAAAAGCCATAATAGACCGTGGAGTAATGCCGTAGAGTAGCTCTCCGTTGCGTGGTGTGCCTCCAAAGCTATATTCGGTAACTGAAACCAGTCCTGTGGTCCCAGTGTGCAGGACTTTCATTATGTTCTTTTATGATCTTCCTGTTTGTATTAGCACCAGCAAAGTGATGTAGAACTTCAATAAAGGAGGAATAACCATGCTTCACTTTTCATTCGGTGCCTTGGCCCAAGTCAACATTCCCTCCTGCCCACCTCCCCTCCCTCCCAGGAAGAAAAGCCCAGCAAACCAAATCATTTGGCCAGATGTTTCAAATTAGCAGGGTTTCCATTCCTCCTTCTTTCTGCACATCGGAAAGCGTTTCTCGCATTTGACGGCACAGTCGCAGGGTCCATTTCACCACTCTTCTTTGACCATATGAACTTTCTTATAGCTTGGTTGTGATACACACACTGCTATATGTAACACTGAGTTTACCACCAAAAGTTATGCTCACAAGAGTTATATTCTGTGGTTCTACAGCCGTGGGGGGGAAAAATCCACACTGGATGAGCTGCAGAATTCTCTCTGTTATTAAAAAGCAGACATTTACAGCTCCTAAGCCTGTAAAAATATAAACTTGGAAGTTTACGAGAAATGCCCAGTGAAACTTTAGAGGCCAGGGAGGTTGGATTCCAGCAGCTCCTGCCACCTGTGTAACTACTTGTCACTCCTCGTCCCTCCATAATTTAAATCTGTGCAATTAATGCAGACCACAGAATATAACAAACCACCCTCCTGAATCGGACAAAAAGTCCTCTAAATCCAGCCCCATCCAAAACAATGCTAACTGTTTAAAGCAGAGATTTAAAAGGTTACTTTTCCTGGAGTATGGCACCCAGAATCCCACAGATAACAGGCTGACCAGGGAGGTTGAAGAGTTGCAAAAACACCAAAAATGAACTTTTTATGAGCGATGATGAAAACCCATATACATACATAAATGAGCTTGCTGTCTTAGAATCATAAAATCAAAGAGTTGGAAGAGACCTCGTGGGCCATCCAGTCCAACCCCCTGCCAAGAAGCAGGAAAATTGCATTCAAATCACCCCTGACAGATGGCCATCCAGTCTCTGTTTAAAAGCTTCCAAAGAAGGAGCCTCCACCACACTCCGGGGCAGAGAGTTCCACTGCTGAACGGCTCTCACAGTCAGGAAGTTCTTCCTCATGTTCAGATGGAATCTCCTCTCTTGTAGTTTGAAGCCATTGTTTCGTGTCCTAGTCTCCAGGGAAGCAGAAAACAAGCTTGCTCCCTCCTCCCTGTGGCTTCCTCTCACATATTTATACATGGCTATCATATCTCCTCTCAGCCTTCTCTTCTTCAGGCTAAACATGCTCAGCTCCTTAAACCGCTCCTCATAGGGCTTGTTCTCCAGACCCTTGATCATTTGAGTCGCCCTCCTCTGGACACATTCCAGCTTGTCAATATCTCTCTTCAATTGTGGTGCCCAGAATTGGACACAATATTCCAGGTGTGGTCTAACCAAGGCAGAATAGGGGGGTAGCATTACTTCCCTAGATCTAGACACTAGACTCCTATTGATGCAGGCCAAAATCCCATTGGCTTTTTTTGCCGCCACATCACATTGTTGGCTCATGTTTAACTTGTTGTCCACGAGGACTCCAAGATCTTTTTCACACGTACTGCTCTCAAGCCAAGCGTCCCCCATTCTGTATCCTTGCATTTCGTTTTTTCTGCCAAAGTGGAGTATCTTGCATTTGTCCCTGTTGAACCTCATTTTGTGCCAGAGGTTTGTCTATTCTAGTTGGTAGACTTACAACCATCTTTTAAATAAAATAGGAGAAATAAAATAACTTGATCTGAGTTAAGAGTCTGCAACCAGTTCATATACCAGTATACTTTGTCGTAATCTATTGGAAATAATAATAATAATAATAATAATAATAATAATAATAATGTCAAACTCCTCTAGGACTTCCAAATTCAGACAGACAGAGTTCTGGAGCACAATACTCCTGACCTCACGATCGTGTTAAAAAACAAAGTATGGATTGTCAATGTTGCAATCCTAGGCGACAGCAGGATTGAAGAGAAACAACTGGAAAAGCTGACACAATATGAGGATTCAAAGATTGAACTGCAATGACCCTGGCACAAGCCAGTAAAGATGGTCCCAGTGGCGATCGGCACACTGGGTGCAGTGCCTAAGGACCTTGGCCTGCACTTAAATGCAATCAGCGCTGACAAAATTACCAGCTGCCAGCTTCCAGCTGCAAAAGGCCACCTTACTGGGATCTACACGCATTATTCACCGATACATCACACAGTCCTAGACACTTGGGAAGTGTCCAATGTGTGATCCGGTACAACAGCCAGCAGAGTGATCTTGTCTGCTGTGGACTCATTTTGTTGTGTTTCAAATAATAATAATAATAATAATAATAATAATAATAATAATAACAACAACTGGGTGCCATGCTTCCCTACTGGATAAAAGATGATGCTCTAAATGAAGATATTATTGATTGCCATTACCCCGGGGAGAATTACCTTCTCATTGCTATTTTTCACCGTGCACACACAAAAACGTAAGACACTATTATAAATCCTTGCTTATCTCTCTACAACTGCAAATAAAGAGTTAATCTTTGGAAACAAAAAAAAAAGTCATTCCTTAAAATATCACCTTCATTTTCCAAAGGAGACTTGAATGCTGCCAGCATGAAAAGTACACAAATGCTCTTACAATTTATCTTCATTTCAAATGCTTTTCATGTTATCAGAAAAGTCAGCCCTGGGTCTTTATTGATGAACCAATCATCAATTAATCAATGGTGACATTCCACTCAATGCCGTTTGTCCCATTACAAAAATCCACAAACATTACGACGTTGAAATCAAAGAGGAAAAGTTCTCATCAAAGGTTGTCTTTGTGGAATGGTGTCGGAATGAAGACGTAACAACGCCCGTTGCAGGAAATATCAAAGCCGGCATACCTGAAACAGGCATAACTCAATCCAATGTGCCCACCAGAAGAAAGAATGGCTCTCAGGAGGAAAAGAGCATATTAGTCTTTGTATGTAATGGGTTTTATTGGCCATATACAAACGATCTAGAAATTGTGTTGCAACGGATAGGTTTGGGAGCAAAGAGAGAAGCGTAACACACATCAGAATAATTTCTGTACGGAACAGCTGCCATCTTTACCTGATTGAGTTACTGACGAGTCCCAGTTCAGAGTAAAATCCGACGACTCACCCTCTTCAACTGAAACGAGAAAAAAAGTACATGAAATTTAAGAGCAATTGAGACACGAGTAAATGTATCACATTCTTCAAAGTAATCGACATCCAAGTAAATTCAATCACATTAATTGGTTTATTAATTCAGTTGTTATCTTTCGTTATTGCCGGCTCCACACCATCATTAATAAAACCTGTCTGTGCGCTGTTGTTTTTAAATGGTCTCCACTACAATTTGAGGTTCTCCACAGCATGTTGAATTTAGTGTCACCCAGTGCAGTAATTTATGGTTTCATCTCCATTGACTTCCTTCTATATCAGGGATGGGCAAACATTCTAACTTGGGCCGGAGTGAGGTGGGTTGGCCTGGAGGGAGGGGGTTCTCCCCAAGCCCACTCCCTGCCCTTTCTTCCCCTTCCTCTTCTCTGTCAGAGGCAGGAAGTGAAGGGAAGATGGGAAATGTTTGGATTCCAAAAGGGTTGGCCTTGGTTGGGATGAGATGGTGGACAGGAGAGGAAAAGTGTATCCATTAGACCCCTTATTGCCTGCTACTGATATAAAATCTTAGAATCCTAGTTTTGGAATAGATCTCCAAAGGTCATCCAGTCCAACCCCCAGTGATGCAAGAAGGCACAACCAAAGTACACCCAATAGACAATCTCTGTGGAAAAGCCTCCATAGAAGGAACTCTGAGGCAGCCTATGCTACTCTCCGACAGCTCTTACTCTCAGGAAGTTCTTCCTAATCTTTTCAGTCAAATCTCTTTACTGCCCTTTGGAACCATTGCACCCTTGTGTCCTGGCTTCTAGAGCAGCAGAAAGCCATTTTTCCTCCTCCTGCTCCTCCTCCTCCTCCTCCTCTTCAAAAACAACTGCAGCTCAGTGGTAGACCACATACTTTGCTTGTAGAAGTCCCTAAAGTTCAGTGTCTGACATATACATATTATAGTAAGTGTCCGTCTTCCAGGAGCATAGTTTGCCTTGCTTTTTAGTTGCATGGGATAGTGTTATTTTGCATTTCCCTAGGGCTGCTACAGACCCAGCAGCACCCTGGAAGTTAAACAGTATCAGAGTCTGCAAAGCCAGACTGCAGGCCCTCTGCAGTTATTGGTTTAGAAGGTATCTCTTTGGGTCTAGGAACTGCCCTTTTTCCAGGGGATGAGATCTCCATTTTGGAATTTCCCCTGCCTCCTTCAGTAGAGAAAGAAAGCTTCAGATGTGCTGTTGGTCAGCTAGGTAGCTCTGAAAAAATCATTGTATGATTGAGTTGATTTAGTTATATAGATCAAGAAGCTAATTGAGATAGATAGATAGATAGAATAGCAATTGAGTTATAGATAGCAATTGAGTTATAGATAGCAATTGAGATATAGAAAAGTTATTGAATAATATTGAGCAGTACTTCATCTCCAAAGCTAACCTTGAGCTATATATAGGGAAAAAGCTTTCTAACCATAGCAGCTCAGGGTTAGGGTGAAAGGATCCCAGGATATTTTCTACCATTTGGGGAAGAGTTCCCTTAGTAACTGAAGAAAAAAAGAAAGATCATCTCTATGGTTTCACCAATTGACTGTTTTGTTTGTAACTTTGACAAGCTGTGCCAAGTCTGCAAGGACTTTGAGAAATAAATATTCTGTTTTGGTGTTCAAAACCTGTCGTAGCCTCGGTTGCTGGGAATCTCAAGCTTCTAAAGAAAGACCCCCGTGGTCCGCCCATACAAAGAGAGAAGCACATCTTAGTTTTATTTTTATAGGATCTGGGTGTGACGGCACAGTAAGATTGAAAAAAAAATTCAGGAAGGACTGGATATGTAGTCAGTACTGACTATGTAGAGATAGCAAGACTAATGGTCGGACCCAAATTGAGGCAAGCTGCTATGTTGTTATTCAAGTAGAAAAGTCACATCCAAGTACACGGTCCCATTTAGGAATATCACAAAATAAGTAGTCAAGACATTAGTTAACAGGAAACTGAAAGTTAACTGGGAAGGCCAAGAGCTCGAACACTGCTTCCATCCTAAATATTTTGGTGTCACCTTAGACCGAACAGTCACATGTAAGAAACACTGTATCAACACCAAGCTCAAAGTAGCTGCATGCAATAGCATTCTGTGGAAAATTACTGGCAGCGCATGGGGTGTAGATCCAAAATTAATAAGAACATCAGCCCTAGTCTTGTCTTACTCAACTGCTGGGTATGCCTGCCCTGTTTCACACAGGTCTGCCGACACCAAGCAGGTGAACATAGCATTGAACAAAACATGCAGAATAATCACAGGATGTCTCAAACCTACACCTGTTGATAAACTCTACAACCTAGCTGGCGTTGCCCCCCAATGTGCGTCGGGAAGTTGCTGCCAACTATGAGAAAAATAAGGTTCAACATTGTAAAAGCCACACACTCTATGGTTATCAACCTCGTCCCAGTAGATTCAAATCAAGGAAAAGCTTCATAAGAACCACCACTCCTCTTGAAGAGTATCCCTCTGGGCAGCAAAATCAGGCAATTCCAACTGGATGGTCTCCCATGCGGGTCTTCCTCCAGGAGCAAACCAAGAATGGGCAACTTGGAAGTCCCTGAACAGACTCAGAAGCCGAGTGGGCAGATCAAAAGACAACCTGGCAAAATGGCACTACCTACAAAAATCTTCAATCATGTGTGACTGTGGAGGAGAACAAACAAGTCCACATCTGTATGCTTATCCACAGTGTCCTGCCTCATGCACAGAGGAAGAATTGGTCAAGGAGAATTCAGCCGGTTGTCTCCATCTATTTTTATCAGTGCTTTTGATATAAAATCTATATAAATAAAAATGTAATGTTCGTATGTGGAATTAACATAACTCAAAAACCACTGGACGAATTGACACCAAAATTAGACACAATATACCTATCAGGCCAACGAGTGACCATTACTCATAAAAACATTTTAAAAACATGGCAGAAGAGACTTAAAAAGCCAAAAAACAAAAAAATACATTACAACGCATGCACAAAACCACACACACACACACACACATATATATGCAAACACACATATACACAAATATGTTCATGTTTGGGATTAACATAACTCAAAAAACGCTGGATGAATTGACACCAAATTTGAACACAAGACACATATCAGGCCAATGAGTGACCACCACTCATAAAAACATTGAAAAACACAGCAGAAGAGACTTAAAAAGCCAAAAATAACAAAAATACATTAGAACGCATGCACAAAACCACACACACATATATATATATATATACGCAAACACACATATACACAAATATACACACACATATATACACACACAAAAGACATATACACAGACTGGGCCACAGCAACGTGTGGCACGGGACAGCTAGTAAATAAATAAATTAGTTAACTTGTTCTTGACTCCTTAATACAGTGTTGTGTTGTTTTTCTGACCAATGCTGAATCCGCACTAGTTGTTTAGGTCACATACAGACATGTCCAAGCGACCCTTTCTCTCTCTGAAAAAAGTATCGGCTAGAATGCACTTCTGCAATGTAGGCCGTGTCATTTTAAGTTCATTCACACACACAATTTCAACTGGATGTAATGGATGTTTCTTGAACAGACCTTAAAGCAGTTTATGGCCTTTAGATTAAATTTTTATATTCTGGAAGTCTACCGCTCCACTTTCCCCATGGGTCGAAAACAACCTTGTTGCAAGCCTACCAAATTGAAATGGGGGAGGGAGGGGGGGCGAAAAAGAAATTGGATAAAAAAGGAACCACCCTTTTAATATGAATGATAAATTTACAGTGTTGTCCAATCAATACCCAACCATTGCAATTTATGGATCATTGATGGAAAGGTATATTTATGGCAGATCTGCCACACAATTTCACTTCTTTAATGAAGCTAGCACTTAACGGTCTTACTTCTGGGGTGCTTCTATCCAATTTCTCCCTTTAAAAAAACATAATACACTAGGAAGGTGTGGAAATGTGTAACAAACTTTATAGTTTTGAAGTGTGAGCAAAACAATGAGGAAATTTCAATCGATTTGACAAAACTATTTTTCCTATCCAATTATTTCCTCTCCAGCATTTGACTTCACTGAGAGCAAATATGGTGCAGTGGTTTGAATGATGGAGATCAGGGTTCAATTCGACCTTTGGTCATGGAAACCCACTGGGTGACTTTAGGCAAGCCACACATCCTCAGCCCCAGAAAACTTTGTGGTAACCATAGTGTTCTGTCACACGCTGGGCCTGTAAATAATTGACTTTAAAACAGGATGTGCAATGTATTGTCGAAGGGTTTCATGGCTGAAATCACTAGGTTCTTGTGGGTTTTTTCAGGCTATAGGGCCATGTTCTAGAGGCATTTCTCCTGACGTTTCGCCTGCATCTATGGCAAGCATCCTCAGAGGTAGTGAGGTCTGTTGGAAATAGGACAATGGGTTTATCTATCTGTGGAATGGCTGGGATGGGGCAAAGAGCTCTTCTCTGCTGGAGCTAGGTGTGAATGTTTCAACTGACTACCTTGATTAGCATTTGATTGCCTGGCAGTGCCTGGAGGAATCTTTTTGTTGAGAAGTGATTAGATGTCCTTGTTTGTTTCTTCTCTGTTGTTTTGCTGTTGTAATTTTAGAGTTTTTTAATACTGGTAGCCAGATTTTGTTCATTTTCATGGTCTCTTCCTTTCTGTTGAAATTGTCCACATGCTTGTGGATTTCAATGGCTTCTCTGTGTAGTCTGACATGGTGGTTGTTGGTGTGGTCCAGCATTTCTGTGTTCTCAAATAATATGCTGTGTCCAGGCTGGTTCATCAGGTGCTCTGCTATGGCTGACTTCTCCGGTTGAAGTAGTCTGCAGTGCCTTTCATGTTCCTTGATGCGTGTCTGGGCAATGCTGCTGCGTTTGGTGGTCCCTATGTAGACTTGTCCACAGCTGCATGGTACACGGTAGACTCCTGCAGAGGTGAGAGGATCCCTCTTGTCCTTTGCTGAACGCAGCAATTGTTGGATTTTCTTGGTGGGTTTGTAGATTGTTTGTATGTTGTGTTTCCTCATCAGCTTCCCTATGCGGTCAGTGGTTCCCTTGATGTATGGCAGGAACACTTTTCCTCTGGGTGGATCTTCATCTTTACTCTCGTGGCTTGTTCTTGCTCTTGCAACCTTTGCCCAACAGGAAGCCAGGGGGCCTAAGGAGAAGTTCTCAGATGTTTCCACCACAAACAGTCTTTAGATGGCTTGAGAAGTACAACAAAGTATTTCATTAATGAACAATCAAACAGAAACTTCTCTTGCCTTCAGTAAAGTTAAGCAAATAATTCCAAGCTTTCAGGCAACTGGTGAATTCCTAATCTTGCCCACGAAGGACAGGCAACTGTCTTCAGTAACTACTTCATTAAAGGAAAATCCCCTTTTTAACTTCTCCCAGGCTGACTGTAATCTAACCCTTACTGATGTGGGCTCCGCTACCGGGTCGAACTGCGTCTCGAACGCCGAGTGGACCTACCAGCAAGGCAGTAGATGTTCTCCAGCTGGAGTTCTTTGGTCTTTAGGGCTGTTTTCCTGGAAATTCTTAAAAGTTGAAGCTTTTGAAGTTTACACACGTCCTGTACATAGCTTTCCTTGCTGAGACTAACTAAAAATGGCTCCCTCCCTTCCCAATTGCCCTGAGCAAAGAGCGGGACCAAACTCAACGATGATGGACAGGTGGCTTGCCCTATGACTGCAGCCAAAAGAAGCGACCTATCTGCAGATTCCCTGAAACTTAGGACTGCAAACAAACATTCAATGCAAAGCAAACAAAATTGGAGCTCCTGGTACCAGAACAGTTGTACCAGAACACATAGAATCATAACGTTGAAAGAGACCTCGTGGGCCATCCAGTCCAACCCCCTGCAAAGAACTGGGAAAATCACATTCAAAGCACCCTCGACAGATGGCCATCCAGCCTCTATTTCAAAGCTTCCAAAGAAGGAGCCTCCACCACACTCCAGGGCAGAGTGTTCCACTGCTGAACAGCTCTCACAGTCAGGAAATTCTTCCTAATGTTCAGATGGAATCTCCTTTCTTGGAGTTTGAAGCCATTGCTCCAGGGCAGCAGAAAACATGCTTGCTCCCTCTTCACTATGACTT
Source organism: Anolis sagrei (assembly GCF_037176765.1). Lineage (NCBI taxonomy): Eukaryota > Metazoa > Chordata > Lepidosauria > Squamata > Anolidae > Anolis > Anolis sagrei. The sequence continues at coordinate 31,377,634 of NC_090028.1, forward strand.
TCCCTCACATATTTATACATGGCTATCATGTCTCCTCTCCTCTGAGTTTTCGAATTGCTAGGTTGGCAGAAGCTGGGGCTAAGAGCGGGAGCACACCCTGCTCCCTGGATTCGAACCGCAAACCTTTCGGTTCACAAGTACAGCAGCTCAGAGGTTTAAACCACTGCACCCCTGTGGGCTCCAATATTTATATACATAGGTAAAGGTTTTTCCCTGACATGAAGTCCAGTCATGTCCGACTGGGGGTTGGTGCTCATCTCCATTTCTAAGCTGAAGAGCTGGCATTGTCCGTAGACACCTCTAAGGTAATGTGGCCGGCATGACTGCATGGAGCGCCGCTACCTTCCCATTGGAGCGGTACCTATTGATCTACTCTCATTAGCATGTTTTCGAACTACTAGGTTGGCAGAAACTGGGGCTGACAGCGGAAGCTCACGCCGCTCCCCAGATTCGAACCTGCGATCTTTTGGTCAACAAGCTCAGCAGCTCAGTGCTTTAACCCATTCGCCACTGGGGGCTCCATATGTAAATAATATCTGCCCCTATTTTTGTGTTGATATCTAATAAAAAATCATTATAAAATTAAAACAAAAAAGTACTAGCAAGTATATACAAACAGGGACTTGTATTGGGAATGACTGACACCTATCCTATAGATTGCAACACTCAACACATGGACTCAGCAAGCAAGAGTTCAAAAGTGGCAGGCTCAAACCCAGCACCTCAATCCGTGGGTGATACCAGATGAGAGACTCCCCCCTGAGCACACAGAAGACTGAGCGACTTGGAAGGTGCTGAACAGACTGCGCTCTGGCACCATGAGATGCAGAGCCAATCTTAAGAAATGGGGCTACAAAGTGGAATCCACGACATGCGAGTGTGGAGAAGAGCAAACCACTGATCACCTGCTGCAATGCAACCTGAGCCCTGCCACATGCACAATGGAGGACCTTCTTGCGGCAACACCAGAGGCACTCCAAGTGGCCAGATACTGGTCAAAGGACATTTAATCAGCTACCAAGTTTGCAAAATTTGTGGGGTTTTTTATCTGTTTTTTTGTTTTGTTCTGTTAGAAATGTAATACAATGTTCTGGTTGCGGATGACATGATAGATAGATATATAAATAAATAAACACACGGATTTGTGGGGTGACAAACCACCACTGTGTAACCATGCTAGATGCGATGCAAAGACTCCAGCAAGAGGGATCAGTTTGCATTGACATGCTTAGTTTGTATCTTCCCCACTCCGTTCTGGTGCTGAAGCCACTAGTCAATAAAAAAGTCCTCTTTAACTCAACATGAATGAGGAGTTGAACAACATTCTGAAAACACACACTATGGATGAGAAGATGGGTATCACTTTTTCAACTTCCACAGTGAAGCGGGCCATCCTTGTATTGATCTTCTCCTTGGAATCTCTCTTAGTCCCCTTTTAATCAAGCTTCATGTCAATCCTCACAGGGCTCATCGCTATCTTAGCAACTGTTCCAGGGAGGGAAATAATCACTCTGAATCCTACAAGAAAAATCAGGGTGATTCATTCAGATGATGCCTTTGATTCCACATCATGGCAGACTCTTGACTCCACACCACTGCTTCCAAATGGTTCACTATGTTACTTGAAGGATGATAGCACAATTTGGCAATACCCTTTGAGAAATTGAAGGGGACCGCTGAATTCTTAAGGAAAGAGACAACTGAGTAGTTCCATAATGAATTGGTCACTGAGGCCCTACTCCTGGGTATGAAAAAGTTAATGAAAAATCAATACTTTCCAACTCCAAAGAAGTTCAGGGTAGTCACTATCAACAGAGTTCTTCTGTTGATGAGCATGAGATACTGGTTCACAAGCACAGATCAACATAATATGTATTTCCATATTGCCATCAGACAATTCTCATGTGAAATGTACTAGAATCATCGAATCATCGAATCAAAGAGTTGGAAGAGACCTCATGGGCCATCCAGTCCAACCCCCTGCCAAGAAGCAGGAATATTGCATTCAAATCACCCCTGACAGATGGCCATCCAGCCTCTGTTTAAAAGCTTCCAAAGAAGGAGCCTCCACCACACTCCGGGGCAGAGAGTTCCACTGCTGAACGGCTCTCACAGTCAGGAAGTTCTTCCTCATGTTCAGATGGAATCTCCTCTCTTGTAGTTTGAAGCCATTGTTCCGTGTCCTAGTCTCCAAGGAAGCAGAAAACAAGCTTGCTCCCTCCTCCCTGTGGCTTCCTCTCACATATTTATACATGGCTATCATATCCCCTCTCAGCCTTCTCTATACCAATTTCATGTTCGTGTAGGGCTTGATGAATCCAAGGTTAGAGTTAAAACTGCCAGAAGAAACATTAACAACCTTAGATATGCAGATGATATCACTTTGATGGCCAAAAGCGAGGAGGAGCTGAGGAGCCTTCTAACCAAGGTGGAAGAAGAAATTACAAAAGCTGGGTTGCAGTTAAACATCAAAAAAATCCAAGATTATGGTAACCAGACTGATTGATAACTGGAAAATAGAGGGAGAAAACGTGGAGGCAGTGGCAGACTTTGTATTTGTAGGCACAAAGATGACTGCAGATGCAGACTCCAGCCAGGAAATCAGAAGACGTTTCCTTCTTGGGAGGAGAGCAATGACCATTTCGATAAAATAGTGAAGAGTAGAAACATCAAACTGGCAACGAAGATCTGCATAATTAAAGCAAAGGTATTCCCCATAGCAACCTATGGATGCAAGAGCCGGAACATAAGGAAGGCTGAGCGAAGGAAGAGAGTCGTTTTGTGGGAAAATTCTGAGAGTGCCTTGAACCATAAGAAGATCCAACCATATGGATCAACCATATTCCAGGAAATAAAGTCCAGCCGTTCACTGGAGGGAAGGATATTAGAGGCAAAGATGAAGTACTTTGGCCACTTAATGAGAAGACAGGAAAGCTTGGAGAAGATAATGAGGCTGGGGGAAATGGAAGGAAAAAGGAAGAGGGGCCGACCAATAATAATAATAATAATAATAATAATAATAATAATAATAATAATAAAAAACAACTTTATAGGACAAGATGGTTGGATGTTATCCTTGAAGTGACTTGCTTGACCTTGAAGAAGCTGGGGGTGGCCATGGCTGACAAGGAGCTTTGGCGTGGGCTGGTCCATGAGGTCACAAAGAGTTGGAAGAGACTGAACAAATAAACAACAACAAATGTCATGTTCTGCCTTTCAAACTTTACATGGAACTCAAGAGTCTTTACAAAGTGTATGGAGGTGGTCATAGCCCACTATAGAACATTTGGTACTATGGTGTTATCCTTATGTTGACAAACTCTTGTTGATGGCACCATCAGAACAAAATCATACCTACACCATACTTTTACTCTGTATTTGCATCTCAGTCTGCTGACAAAAGATAAGGTATGAAAACTGCAGATGGACACATAGGCCACTTTGATAGATCAGGTGTCCTTTTCATTCTTTTTTAAATGTTAACCTTGTTTGAGGAATCAACTATGTTTATGTGGGTATTATGTTTGCAAGACAGGGACAGATTATTTATTTATTTATTTATTTATTTGCTGTATTTGTATACCGCCCTTCTCAGACTTCCGGCGACTCGAGGCGGTTTACAAGGCAAAATTCCATGCCACCAAAAACACAATTACAATATAAAAACGTTAACATCAATAAAATCATAACAACAATAACAAAACATAATTCAATAAATACTCAAACATTGTCCAGTACCATCATGTAGTTGTTCCGTTTCTTAAGTCTGTTACTCAGTGTTCGCAAATGCCTGCTCGAATAGCCATGCCTTGAGTTTTTTTCCGAAATACTAGAAGCGAAAAAGCCGATCCGATCTCCCTAGGAAGGGTGTTCCATATTCGAGGGGCCACCACTGAGAAGGCCCTGTCTCTCGTCCCCACAAGCCGTGCTTGTGATTATGGTGGGACCGAGAGCAGGGCCGCTCCAGACAATCTTAAAGCAATATATACATCCATCCTTCTATATAACTGGCCAAAGATAGTTAATTCGGACTTGGAAAAATAGTAACATCTGTGGGTTGTCTGGTTCTCAGTCTATGCTACAAGGAACAAGTTTCTCTACCATCTTTCTTCTCTAAGTGAGGATTAGATTGTTTATGTACTATCCTTAATGAAGGCCTAACCCCACTGTTCCCCCTTCTTGGTTCCTCCCTTACAAATACATTTTTTTCCTATTCCTATCTCATCCAGGGTTTTATCATTTTATCTTGTGCATTCGGCCCGCCCTTTGTGTTCGACTTTCATTATATTATTTTGCACTGTTTATTTTATTTTGTTACTTTTTATGTATTTTGTTGTGATGTAACTTTTTTGTTGTTTTGTATTTTATTTTGCTGCATTGTATGTTTCGAGCTTGGCCTCATGTTAGCTGCCTCGAGTCCCCTTTGGGGAGATGATGGTGGGGTGTAAATAAAGTGTATTATTATTGTTGTAGGTTTTTTCGGGCTATAAGGCCATGATCTAGAGGCATTATCTCCTGACGTTTCGCCTGCATCTATGGCAAGCATCCTCAGAGGTAGTGAGGTCTGTTGGAACTAGGGAAAAGGGTTTATATATCTGTGGAATGACCAGGGTGGGACAAAGGACTCTTGTTTGCTGGAGCTAGGTGTGAATGTTTCAACTGACCACCTTGATTATCATATAATGGCCTGACAGTGCCTAGAGCAAACTTTTGTTGAGAGATAATTAGATGTCCCTGTTTGTTTCCTCTCTGTTGTTGTGCTGTTGTAATTTTAGAGTTTCTTAATACTAGTAGCCAGATTTTGTTCATTTTCATGGTTCCCTCCTTTCTGTTGAAATTGTCCACATGCTTGTGTATTTCCTTTTTCCTAGTTCCAACAGACCTCACTACCTCTGAGGATGCTTGCCATTGATGCAGGCGAAACGTCAGGAGAGAATGCCTCTAGACCATGGCCATATAGCCCGAAAAAAACCTACAACAACCCAGTGATTCCGGCCATGAAAGCCTTTGACAATACATTGTATTATTAATATTATTATTATTATTATTATTATTATTATGTTCAGTTTACATTCTGCAACTAGGTATTAATGGCAATTCCAATTGCAGTACAAGACTTCGCCAACATGCATCAATGTGGTCAGCACAGGAGAGGTCGAAGTAAATGGAAGCAAAGAACACAGAAGGGGAATCCAGTTGGAGTTTCTATGTGACAGGCAGGGAGAGAGATTATAAATGTCCACAGACACCAAGAAAGAGTTCCCCATAACAGAGACTATAGTAGTTATGAAGAACCCGCATTTGAAATACTGGCAGCAATGGCACTTTTCAACAATGTGACCTTCCCCCAGGCAAAAATGAAAGTGATGGTGCCTGTGGGATCGGAGATTTATATACTTTCTGAAGAAAGGCCTCAATGCCATGAGCCTAAGGGCTCATGGACACACAAGCCCCCAAGACTAAAGATATCAGAAAAATAGTCCAAGGTGGGAAAGAACAGTCCAAAGGGAAGAAAATAAAAGGGGAAACTGAAGGGAAAAGATTAAGTATGAGCTATCGCACAACTGAGGCCCAAAAAAGTTGGAAAAGTTCCGAGTAGCTGTGTGTACGTGCTTTCAAGTCATTTGGCAACCTATGGAGACCCCATGAATTTCACAGACTTTTCTAAGGCAAGGAATACTTATAGAAGAAGTTTGCCAGTACCTTCCTTCAAACTACAAACTACAATACCTGGTTTTCATTGGCAATCTCCCATCCAAGTACGATAGGCTTTTGCACACACACACAAATTCCATCTATTTTTCTACACCAGCGTTTCTCAACCTGGGAGGATCACGAGGGAGTTTCAGAGGGGTCGCCAAAGACCATAAGGAAACATGTATTTCTGATGATGTAAGAAACCCTTTTGGCAGAGAAGGCTGAAGATCTTTCCGCCTGTCCTTCTCCTTTTTGGAAACAGATGGCCAATCTTCTGCTGTGATTGGTCAGCCTCTCAGCAAAGGGAGGGGCTGTTTTTGAGACTCCAAGCAGGGAGGGGAGAGCAGGCATGCTTAGCGCATGGTGTGCATATGTTAGCGAGGAAGAGCATGCGGGGCTGGAGAGAGGCTCGCACCAGCGAGTCCCCTCAAGGCATGGGGGTTCTATGTGGAATATTTGTTCTATCGTTAGTGGGTTTCAGAATGGTCTTTGATTGTAGGTGAACTATAAATCTCAGCAACTACAACTCCCAAATGTCAAGGTTTATTTTCCCCAAACTCCATATTGAGTATTCATTCCAAGTTTGGTCTAGATCTATTAATGTTTGAGTCCAAAGTGCTCTCCGGATGTATTTTCTGTTGGTTATGGGAGTTAGGTGTGCCAAGTTTGGTTCAATTCCATCATTGGTGGAGTTCAGAATGCTCTTTAATTGTAGGGGAACTATAAATCCCAGCAACTACAACTCCCAAATGTCAAGGTTTATTTTCTCCAAACGCCAACAGTGTTCACATTTGGGCATATTGAGGATTCATGCTGAGTTTGGTCCAGATCTATCATTGTTTGAGTCCAAAGTGCTCTCTGGATGTAGGTGAACTACAATTCCAAAACTCAATGTCAGTGACCACCAAACCCTTCCAGTATTTTCTGTTGGTCATGGAAGTTCTGTGTGCCAAGTTTGGTTAAATTCCATCATTGGAGGAGTTCAGAATGCTCTCCGATTATAGGTTAATTATAAATCCCAGCAACTACAACTCCCAAATGACAAAATCAATCCCCCCACCCAACCCTACTAATATTCAGATTTGGGCATACCAGGTATTTGTGTCAAATTTGGACCAATGAATGTAAAAACATCCTGCATCTCAGATATTTACATTGCAATTCACAACAGTAGCAAAATTGCATTTATGAAGTAGCAATGAAAATAATGTTATGGTTGGGGGCCACCACAACATGAGGAACTGAATTAAGGGGTTTTGAGATTAAGAAGGTTGAGAAACACTCTTCCAACATTTTGAGATGGTTGCAAACTAGGGAGAAATTGTGAGATTCGCAAAGGTCTATAATTCTTCCCAGTGAGGTTTTCCAAAAGTCAGAAACCCAGGTTTTGTTGACGATGTGCAAAATATATCATCCTACTGTATTCCTAGACTATCTTCCAAACAGAGCCAAGCAGCTACCTTATTTCAAGTTGGCCCCAATTATAAAGAGATGAGCTGCTCAGCCATCTGAATTCACCGATCAGAGAGAATTATATCTAAGTGCTAGCAATAAACATATGTAACCAATGAATGAACATTTCAAAAACTTTGCATTAGGAAAACACTGGAGATTAGACTAGTCTTTGAGCGCTAGATCAGCTTTAGTAGAACAAGGAAGCCAAATTGGTTGAGAAGAAGCTCTGAAGCAAAATTAAAGGTTTACTGACAGAATGCCCCCATTCTGATGTGCTTTGGCTCCCCTCCTGAGCATATGGAGGAGGAAGCTGTTACAACCCTAAAAGGGAAAACAACTCTGTGTCCACAAGGAAGACAGCAAGTAACATTACTACCATAGTTTGAAGCAGTCCTGATTAATCCTCTTCTTAAGTAGACCATCTGGACATTACTAAAGGCCAATTCATGTTACTGGAGTGGTTTGGGAACCATTCCATCACGACTGTTCTCATACTGCTCTGGTTAACATCTGTAGGAGGAATCCATGTAAGTTGGATAACTAAAGGGTTTACTTCCAAATGTCAACACCATTGGCCCTTGAGAGGTAGACAAGACTGGCACTGGAAGCAAAGTTGACAATCACCCAACTCATGCTCTTCTTTCCTACAAATATTACTATGGCATCATGGTAAGTGGACATGGGGCACAACTCAACAATACAATTTTTCAATTTTTATGGGAATGAGGAGGACAGGACTGCAAATGAAAGTGGAAAAATCTAATTAAAAACACTTTTGTATCTCAGAAGTAATATCTGGCTCTCCTGTTGTGACTCTATGCTCAACTTCTTCTGGATACTGACCACAGAATCACAAAGGAGGACCTTGGAATATCTAAAGAAGTACTTCCTCTAGGAATTTCCTATATCGTCCAGCACAACTCAACAGTCAACTTCCAGCAGAAGTTGACCCTAGAGTGGTGCTAGAGGATCTAAAGTGTTTCTCAACCTTCCTAGTGCCACGACCCCTTAATACAGTTCCTCATGTTGTGGAGACCCCCAACCATAAAATCATTTTCGTTGCGACTTCATAACTGTAATTTTGCTATTGTTATGAATTGTATTGTAAATATCTGATATGCAGGATGTATTTTCATTCACTGGACCAAATTGGGCACAAATGCCAATACTGGTGGGGTTGAAGGGATTGATTTTGACATTTGTGAGTTGCTGGGATTTATAGTTCACCTACAATCAAGGAGCATTCTAGACTCCACCAATGATGGAACTGAACCAAACTTGGAACACAACACTCCCATGACCAAAAGAAAGTACTGGAAGATTTTGGTGGGCATTGACTTTGAGTTTTGGAGTTATAGTTCACCTACATCCAGAGAACAATCTGGACTTAAACATTGATAGATCTGGACCAAACTTGGCACGAATACTCAATATGCCCAAATGTGAATACTGGTGGAGTTTGGGGGAAATAGACCTTGACTTTTGGGAGTTGTAGTTGCTGGGATTTATAGTTCACCTACAATCAAAGACCATTGTGAATCCCACCAGTAATAGAATTGAGGCAAACTTCCCATGCAGAACCCATGACCAACAGAAAATCCTGTGTTTTCGGATTCTTTGATGACCCATCTGACACCCCTCTCATGACCCGTACAGTGGTCCCGACCCCCAGATTGAGAAGATTCCAAGAGATAACGTATTCATGAAATATGTGAATAATCAAATCCACAAAAACTACAAATATGGAGAGCCAGATGTACTATAAACATTGGTTCATGATCGAGCCACTCAAAGGGGTGCATCTGATTGGTGCTGTTCTCCTATAGCACACTGACCAAAATCCAAACCTAAGCTCATTAATAAACAGTATCTGTCAGAAGCAAAACGAAAGAAAGAAAAGAATTCCAACTATTTTGCAACTCTTGGTGACTAGCACTTGCTGTAGATGAAGAAGCCTACCTGATATGACAAAACTGTAAGAAAAAGCAGCAACAGAAGTTGGGTTGTTGTAGGTATTTCAGGCTGTATGGCCATGTTGTAGAAGCATTCTCTCCTGATGTTTTGCCTGCATCTATGGCAGGCATCCTCACAGGTTGACCTCACAACCTCTGAGGATGTCTGCCATAGATGTAGGAAAAACATCAGGAGAGAATGCTTCTAGAACATGGCCATGCAACCCAAAAAACCTACAACAACCCAGTGATTCCAGCCATGAAAGCCTTCCACAGCAACAGAAGTTCAGCTTTTGTAGCATATCATGATTTTTTTTTAAAAAAAAATTGGAACAATGACCATTTTTTCACTGGCTTAGCTGAACATTCATGAAAGCCAAAAGGCATATTGGGAGAGAGAAAATGCAGGCCAAGAACTTGGACAGCACAGCCTCAAATCATCCATATGTTCTGTGGCTTCCAGTATGAAATTTCCAAGAGCCAGTACAGACAGCAATATGAACAGATATTTTTTTAAAATATATATATAAGATAGAATTAAACAGATGAGAAATGCTTGGCTCATTACATCCCAGACACAACAATTAATGAAAGGAAGAGACCATGAGTCCTACTAGAAGGTATAAGCTGCTATGCCTGTTATTTTCAAAGGCATATTTCAAGTCAAGAAAACAAAGCAATGAATTAGTAGTGAATATTAGTTTTCCAGATAAGGAACAGCTTGGAAATGCTGTTAATATTTTTCTATTTTCCTGACTTGGGGAAATATGAAGTATTCCTACATTACAAGGGACACCTTGGTGAATGTTTTGGGTAGTAGACTAAGATTCCAGGAAACATGGGTTTAAATCCTCTCTTGGTCAAGTCACATTCTTCCAGCCCCAGAAGAAAGCAACTTTTGCAAGGAAACACCTCATTTCTCACCACATGTCCACACATAGCTTGATCCTCTCAAGTGCCAAGGAAAACTGAAGGAATTACCTTGGCAGACAGTGACAGCTATGATACTTGAGCTGCTGCCATTTGCCGTGAGGCTCTTCACCCTCCATCTGGCCCTGGTTCTCAAGGGGAACAAGCTGCACCCCAACGTGTGAGTCTTTCAAGTCACTTGACAACTTATGGAGACCCCAACCTATGCAGCAGAATGAGCAGAAGGGGGATATTTTGACTCTGAGCATGAAAATCTAGGGTTCACTATTATAAACACTCTCATATATCCATGCAAAGTCTTGGAACGTACTCTATATACTCATGTATAAGTCTGTTGGAGCTCAGCCTGTGATTGTATTTAAGGATCAGTGTGCTTTAGATGTGGGGAATGATGACAATGAGGTTCACAAAGGCAATGGTGTTTCCAATGATATTGATGCAGATATTTATTTATTTATTTATTTACTTTATTTATATACTGCTTTTCTCAGCCCTCAGGCAACTCAAAGCGGTGAACAACAACAATACAAAACATCACGAGACAAGTATAGGGCAATTAAAAACAATTGTAACATAAATCATTAAACATCAGTATAACAATCATTAGCGCCTCAACAGTAAAATCAGAAGCCAGTCTCATCATCCATTATTCCGTATTCCTATGTTCAATTACACTGTTTAATCAAATGCTTGTTCGAACAGCCAGGTCTTCACTTTCCTCCGAAACGCCAGCAGGGAGGGGGCCGATCTGATATCTGCAGGCAGGGCGTTTCACAGCCGAGGGGCCACCACTGAGAAGGCCCTGTCTCTTGTCCCCGCCAAGCGCGCCTGTGATGCAGGCGGGACAGAGAGCAGGGCCTCCCCAGATGATTTTAGTATCCTAGCCAGTTCATAGGAGGAGATGCGTTCGAAGAGGTAAGTAGGGCCAGAACTGTTTCGGGCTTTATAGGCTAACGCCAGCACTTTGAATTGTGCCTGGTAGCAAACTGGCAGCCAGTGGAGGTGGCGCAACAGAGGAGTAGTATGCTCCCTGAGTGCCGCTCCTGTTAGCAACCTGGCTGCCGAATGCTGGACCATTTGAAGCTTCCGAGCAGTCTTCAAAGGCAACCCCATGTAGAGAGCGTTGCAGTAGTCTATACGGGATGTAACCAGAGCGTGGACTACCGTGGCCAAGTCAGACTTCCCAAGGTACGGTGGGGGCATGACCTTCAAGAAGAGCTGTGCTTAGCCACGCCCACCTCGTCCCTCTGCATCGCAGCTCGCCGTCAGGGAAGGGAAACCGCGAGATTTTAAAACCATTTGTTAGTCTTTGCCAAAATTACTTAATGGTCTTAAAATGAAAATAACTGTGGGAGACATCCGAAAATAATTCCGAACAATGAGAAAATGGTTTAAATTCAGAATTGCTCCTACCACTATTCCTGCATGGCTCGAAATTGGTTCAAAAGTAAATTTAATCCGAATTAATTCCGATTTTAGAAGCTTCCGAACGAACTCGAACAAGCCTAATATTTACATTGCCACCACATATGCATATATGTTCCTGACTCTTGGCATCCTCTCCAGCAATTTTTTGAGTAGTTTTTATTTATATTTGCTATTCTTACTGGTGTTAGGTACCATTTTCATATTAACTTATAGTAATTTTCTTTAATCCGTATTGATAAGTTTTTTAGATGTCTTTGTCTCCATAATTGCTGCTACTCTGTTTCATTTATTTTTATCCCTAAATCTTCTTCCCAGACCTCCTTGAGGATGTTGTTATTGGTTTTTCCTTCCTTTATTTCAATTATTATCTTATATACTTTACTAGTTATATACTTATATACTTTACAATGAATATTTTGAACCTAAAGTTGTGCCTCTGGTTGTACTGGTCCATTTAGGTGAAAATTGCTGGAAGAAACATTAACAACCTCAGATATGCAGATGACACCACTGTGATGGCTGAAAATAAGGAGGAGCTGAGGAGCCTTCTAATCAAGGTGAAAGAAGAAAGCGCAAAAGCTGGGTTGCAGCTAAACATAAAAAAAAACCAAGATTATGGCAACAAGAATGATTGACAACTGGAAAATAGAGGGAGAAAATGTGGAGGCAGTGACAGACTTTGTATTTCTAGGTGCAAAGATGACTGCAGATGCAGACTGTGGCCAGGAAATCAGAAGACGCTTACTTCTTGGGAGGAGAGCAATGTCCAGTCTCGATAAAATAGTGAAGAGTAGAGACATCACACTGGCAATGAAGATCCTTATAGTTAAAGCCATGGTATTCCCTGTAGTAACCTACGGATGTGAGAGCTGGTCCTTAGGGAAGGCTGAGCGAAGGAAGATGGATGGTTTTGAACTGTGGTGTTGGAGGAAAGTTCTGAGAGTGCCTTGGACTGCGAGAAGATCCAACCAGTCCATCCTTCAGGAAATAAAGCCCGACTGCTCATTGGAGGGAAGGATACTAGAGACAAAGTTGAAGCACTTTGGCCACATCATGAGGAGACAGCAAAGCCTAGAGAAGACAATTATGCTGGGGAAAGTGGAAGGTAAAAGGAAGAGGGGCCGACCAAGGGCAAGATGGATGGATGGCATCCTTGAAGTGACTGGACTGACCTTGAAGGAGCTGGGGGTGGTGACGGCCGACAGGGAGCTCTCGCATGGACTGGTCCATGAGGTCACGAAGAGTCGGAGACGACTGAACGAATGAACAACAACAACAACAACAAAGTTGTGCCTTCCTGTTGAATAGAAGCTTATCCTGGCTCACTGCACGTAAGTTTCTGCTGGTTACAAAGTTTGCTTCTGCTATATTTATAGTGGAATCACCCCAACTGAGGGTTATTTTTGAGCCTAACAGCTCAGATTCCCAACACACTTTTCCAAGGGATTGTTCTCACTCCAAGATTCCTGTCTTGTAACCTAATGATCAGGTCCTGAGGTTTATCCATTTCGAAGATGTAGGAACTGAACTGGATGCTGCATTTTCTAGCTAATTTAATACGTTGCTCAATTTGAAGATGTTTTCGGGTTCACAAGTCTGCACTGGAGAGGTTTCCTTCTCAGCTCAAACGCTTTAAGGGGTTTTTTGTGTGTGAAAGAGGATCAGTCTGGCCATCCCCTAAAGCTCACTGCAAGGCTCAGTGTGGGACGTGGCCCTTTGCCAGGTTTCTCCCTGCCACCCTTTAATGGGGCCATTATATGCCACCTCTTTCATGACTGGGCAGGCCCGTGAAGGAGACAAGAGGGCATTTTACACGGCTTATTTAGCCAGTTCAGAGCCTAAACTCACACAGGTTCTTGGGCTGCTTTTCTCCAAAGCCCTAATGGGACTGGCAGAGAGTGTGTACGGAGGGGGGTTGTGGGTTTTGTTCTGTCTGCAAAAACAACAACACACAAGAAATCTGCTGGGAGGAAGAGGGGCAGACAAAATCTAGACAGCTAAAACACTCTGGGTCAAGTGGGAAGCAACAAAGGGAACGTGAACGAGTGACGTCCAGGACGAAATTCAAGGAGAGGTAGACAAAGGCTATTTTTTTAAAGACAGCAAGGAAGACAAAATAAGTCGTGCCATTAGGTTTATGCAAAGAAGGTTTAATTATGGGTGATTAAATCCTACAGGACATTAATATTCCAGTGAAATCTGCCTCGTTTCCTACTTTGCAGACGTACGAGGGGGAGAAAAAGGAGAATGAATTCGGAAATCATACCAAATACATAGCTAAGCTTCCATAACTGTAATGTGAAGTGAAATCCAAACTGGGGGGAAAAATCATGCTTTCTAATCCACAAGTCAATCAGGATTTTATTAAAAAGACAGAGAGAATTGTTTTATGTGAATTTGCAATCTATGATGTACAAACTGACTTGGCGTACACACACAGTAGCCTTTGCTGGGATTGGATTGCGGTCTGGTTTACTACAAAAAGCCTTCAAAGATGTCAATTAACCTGCTTCAATACACAGCTAAAGACTTACAAGGTTTGCACATGAGCCAAGGAAGCCAGCAGGGTTTTATACAACTTGATCAGAACAATAAAGATTTTGAAACCATCTAGTTCACTTGGCGTAACACGGCAACTCAACCATTATCTATGACTGACTACACATATGGCCTCAACAGTAAACTGGATGTTGCAGAGGGCAGTGTGCCACATCCATTTGCTACCGAGCACAATTCAAAGTGCTGGATTTAGCCTATAAAGCCCCAAACAATTCCGGCCCAGCTGACCTGTCCGAACATATCTCCTCCGATGAACCATCTAGGACCTTAAGATCATCTGGGGAGGCCCTGCTCTCAATCCTGCCTGCCTCGCAAGTGTGATTGGCGAAGATGAAGGACAGGGCCTTCTCAGTGGTGGCCCCCTGGCTATGGAACTCCCTCCCCAGGGATATTAGATCAGCCCCCCTCCCTTCTGACTTTCCAAAAAAAGTAAAGACCTGACTCTTTGAGCAAGCTTTTGAGAATGCAGCGGAATAGATAACACAGAACTATGAATGATGAACTTCGAATGGCCAGATGATGTTACTGGATAATACTGGAGTTCAGAATGCTCTTTGATTGTAGGTGAACTATAACTCCCAGCAACTCCAACTCCCAAGTGTCAAGGTTATTTTCCCCAAACTCCACCAGTCTTCACATCTGGGCATACTGAGTATTTGTGCCAAGTTTGATCCAGATCCATCATTGTTTGAATCTACAGTGCTCTCTGGATGTAGGTGAACTACAACTCCCAAACTCAAGGTCAATGTCCACCAAACACTGCTAGTATTTTCTGTTGGTCATGGGAGGCCTGTGAGCCAAGTTTGGTTCAATTCCATCGTTGGTGGAGTTCAGAATGGCCTTCGATTGTAGGTGAACTATAACTCCCAGCAACTACAACTCCCAAATGACAAAATCATAATTTTTTGAGTGATGGTCACTCCTTGTGTAGTGAGATGTTTTGTTGCCAAATTTGGTGTGATTTTGTTCATTGGTTCTTTTGTTTTTAAGGAATTCATTGTGCACAGAGCATTTTTATATATATAGATAATAATAATAATAACCCATGAGCCTGATATTTCAAGGGAAAAGGATACACACAAAGAAGCTTTCAATATAGCAAGGGAACTAGGAACCCTTTTTCCTAGTTCCAACAGACCTCACTACCTCTGAGGATGCTTGCCATAGATGCAGGCGAAACGTCAGGAGAAAAATTGCCTCCAGAACATGGCCATATAGCCCAGAAAAACCTACAACAACCCATTACTGGATAGTGTTTTTAACAAGATGACACTGATGATTATATGCTTTAACGGTTTTTATTTGTTTTATATTGTAATGTTGATTATTTTTAATGGCACTTTTATGAATGCCTGACATCAAATTGTGCCAGTCTGTAACCCGCCTTGAGTCGCCGTATGGCTTAGAAAGGCGGGCTATAAATATTGCAAATAAATAAATAAATAAATAGCCTGCCTGGTGACAAGCCCAACACACATGTTCAGGTTTGGCCCCACAAGCTTACGCACAACTTGTCAATAGATACATGCAACTTGTCAACAGATACATGTACAGAGGACAAATGCCTCCAAAAATCAAAATCTGAATCACATTTCAACCTACGATTCTCGGCTCTTATTTGGAAGGCAAGCTACCATGGTTTGTTCATTCCTAAACCACTGACATTAAAGTAAAGTTTGCGTGAGAAAACCATGATTCCCAATTATAGTTTGGAAGGAAAACTAACATGGTCTGCTCATTTGTAGACCACAGACTTTAAGTGAAACTTTGCATGAGAAAGCCATGATTCTCAGTTATAGTTTGGAAAGCAAGCTACCAAACGACAGGCATTTCTCCTGACGCTTCACCTGCATCTATGGCAAGCATCCTCAGAGGTAGTGAGGTCTGTTGGAATTAGGACAATGGGTTTATATATCTGTGGAATGGCTGGGGTGGGGCAAAGAGCTCTTCTCTGCTGGAGCTAGGCGTGAACGTCAGGCTACACAGAGAAGCCATTGAAATCCACAAGCATGTGGACAATTTCAACAGAAAGGAAGAGACCATGAGGATGAGTGGACAACAAGTTAAACATGAGCCAACAATGTGATGTGGCGGCAAAAAAAGCCAATGGGATTTTGGCCTGCATCAATAGGAGCATAGTGTCTAGATCTAGGGAAGTAATGCTACCCCTCTATTCTGCTTTGGTTAGACCACACCTGGAATATTGTGTCCAATTCTGGGCACCACAATTGAAGAGAGATATTGACAAGCTGGAATGTGTCCAGAGAAGAGCGACTAAAATGATAAAAGGTCTGGAGAACAAGCCCTATGAGGAGCGGCTTAAGGAGCTGGGCATGTTTAGCCTGAAGAAGAGAAGGCTGAGAGGGGATATGATAGCCATGTATAAATATGTGAGAGGAAGCCACAGGGAGGAGGGAGCAAGCTTGTTTTCTGCTTCCCTGGAGACTAGGACGCGGAACAATGGCTTCAAACTAAAATAGGGGAGATTCCATCTGAACATGAGGAAGAACTTCCTGACTGTGAGAGCCGTTCAACAGTGGAACTCTCTGCCCCAGAGTGTGGTGGAGGCTCCTTCTTTGGAAGCTTTTAAACAGAGGCTGGATGGCCATCTTTCGGGGGTGATTTGAATGCAATATTCCTGCTTCTTGGCAGGGGGTTGGACTGGATGGCCCATGAGGTCACTTCCAACTCTTTGATTCTATGATTCTATGAGCGGAATCTGTCTACCAGTATTGAAGAACTCTGGAGTTGCAGCAGCAAAACAGCAGATAGGAAACAACCATGCACATCTTAACACCTCTCAACAAAAGATTTTCCCAGGCTCAGCCAGGCCGTCAAATGCTAATGAAGGTGGTCGGTTGGGACGTTCACGCCTAGCTCCAGCAGAGAAGAGCTCTTTGCCCCACCCCAGCCATTCCACAGATATATAAACGCATTGTCCTAATTCCAACAGACCTCACTACCTCTGAGGATGCTTGCCATAGATGCAGGCGAAATGTCAGGAGAAATGCCTCTAGAACATGGCCCTATAGCCCAAAAAAACCCCACAAGAACCTAGTAAAGCAAGAAACCTTCCTCTGTAAGCTCAAACGTCTGGTTCTCTACTACCTCCCCAATATTCGTGTTCGCCCACAGCAACTTGTAATAACTTTTTATGAAAGAGCTTTTAAAGAACAACATGGTATGGTGGAGCGAGGTCTTGGTTTTGAAGTGGGAGATCCGAAGCTATAAATCTCCATGGGTGGCCTGGGTCGCCAGCAATTTAACACAAGTTCTCACAAGGTTGAGAACACAGAAAGTACTATAAAGGCCATTAATAATATAAGCAAACCTTCTATACTGGTGGGATCTGCTAAAAAAAAAGAAATGCCACAACCCTATTGGACATAATCCAGTTCCAAATGTGCCTCGACAGCAATACAAACAGTGCATATAGCTTCACACTTATTATCAAAAAGCAAACTGACGTGAGGCACTAACTTCGCTTTCCGAGATTATTAATGTGTTGCTAACTTTCGAGCAATTTAGACTCAGGGAAAGGCACACATGCACACCATCAGCCCCTCTCTCCCATGTTCACTTTATTTCATTTGATTTCGAAATTAAAGTCTGCCTCGGCGGTGAAGCCCGTTAAATCATTCCTGGAATAATAAATCAATCTCCACCCAGATTTCCACACCTCGGCCTTGAAAAGAAAAATACACACCACATTTTATTGCTAATCCTTGGAAGTTACAGCGTTTTTTCCCCCACCAGTCTGCTATTCATTTCTGACGGAGTAGCACAGGAAAAGGGGAGAGAGGCCATTTTTCCTGACTGGCTGTTTAAACACACATTTTTTGAGACAGCTGCTTCCTCCAGCCACTGGCACTGCGCTTCTTGGAAGCAAGAGACGGTGCTGATTCAGCACCTCCAACACACGCAAAGCTGGACACAAATCACCCCTGATTCACAGCCCGGTTGCTACTGGAGCAGAAAACGGAGAGATTATAGGAGGACCAAGATGGGTCAGATGGGACACAGCAATACAGATGCTGAAGTTCGAAAACCGTGGCACTCAAAAACAACCCTTGTTTGAGATACCCTTGATGGTGCCACCAAGGGAGGACTTTGAGAGCAGGGGTGCCTCTGGATTTAATGCACTTTATTTATTTATTTATTTATTTATTTATTTATTTGGGGTTCTTTTACCCCGCCCTTCTCACCCCAAAGGGGACTCAGGGCGGCTTACAAAGGTAAAGGCACAATTCGATGCCTGCATCATAAAACAATCATATACAAAATTACATCAATTCACAGTTAACAACAATTCATGCATTATAACCATAAAATCAATAAAATCAATAAAACCAATACAAACCCATTTTCTCCTCTTACATGGTCAGCGTTCGCTAACTCATAGATCTAGTTTTACTTTCCACTTCTTCAATCCTGTTGGACATACTCGTCTGGTTGTCTGATTTAATCGCCAGAGTGCCCAAAGGCCTGGTCCCATAACCACGTCTTCACCCTCCTCCTGAAGGCGAGGAGGGATGGTGATGCCCTGATTTCCCCCGGGAGTGAATTCCACAGGTGAGGGGCCACCACTGAGAAAGCTCTGCTCTTCGTCCCCACCAGCCTCACTTGTGACAGTGGTGGGGTCGAGAGCAGGGCCTCCCCAGATGATCTCAGACTCTGGGGTGGGACGTAGAGGGAGATACATTTGGACACATACACTGGACCGGAACCGTACAGGGTTTTGTAGGTCAAAACCAGCACCTTGAATTGTGCTCGGAACTGAATCGGCAGCCAGTGGAGCTGGCACAGCAGGGGAGTGGTATGCTCCCTGTATGTCGCTCCGGTGAGCAGTCTGACTGCCGCTCGCTGGACTAGTTGAAGTTTCCGAACAGTCTTCAAGGGCAACCCCACGTAGAGAGCGTTGCAGTAGTCTATTCGGGATGTAACAAGAGCGTGGACCACCGTGGCCAGATCAGACTCCTTTGACGCCACTTCAAATGCCATGGCTCAATCCTATGGATTCATTTGAGCCTTCACTACCAAAAAGCACTGGAGCCCCACAACATGACAACTCTCACAATTCCGTAACATTAAACCATAGCGGTCAAAGTGGTGTCATGCTACATCTGTTCCATCGTGCAGATGCACCCTAGCAGCCTGTCGCTCTACAGAATTATAGCAGTATGATTCCACTTTAACCACCATGATTCTGTCCTCTGAAATCGTGAGTGCTGGAAAATATCCCAAAATGTCCAAAACACCAATTTATTTATTCATTCATTTACAATGCTTCTATACCGCCATTCTCAGCCCAAGGGCAACTCATGGCGGTTTACAAAACGGCACAATTCGATGCCCACAACAGTACAAAAATAATTTAAACATTAAAAACATTTAACACAGGTACAGTGTTGGGGTCCAGGACACTTGGGGGGTCACAAGGGAGTGTCAGAGGGGTCCCCAAAAACCATATTTTCTGTTGGTCATGAGGATTCTGTGTGGGAAGTTTGGCCCAGTTCTATCAATGGTGGGGTTCAGAAATCTCTTGATTGTAGGTGAACTATAGAACTATAAATCTCAGCAACTTCAGCTCTCAAATGTCACGGACTATTTTCCCCAAACTCCGCCAGTGTTCACATTTGGGAATACTGAGTATTAGTGTCAAGCTTGGTCCAGATCCATCATTGTTTGAGTCCACAATGCTTTCTGGATGTAGGAGAACTACAACTTCAAAACTCAAGGTCAATGCCCACCAGACCCTTCCAAAACCTGTATGACCTTGATATTGGAAAGTGTATGCTTATCACTAAACCTGTGTACACTAACGTATACAACTTTAATTTTTTGCTTTGTGAAGTGTTGCTTTTAAAGCTTAACATGCAATGCCATCAATAATTCTAAATTCTCTATCATGGAAGAAATCTCCATCAATTTGAGTGAAGCCTTCTTTCAAGTAAAGCTACATTTGTAGTAGGTTGCAAATTTGAACGGAGACACTGCTGTCTTTGTGTGTGTGTGTGTGTGTGTGTGCATGCAAAAGCGAGAGTGCTAATATTCCCCTTGCTCTTTCATTTTAATGCTACCATCTCCCAAGATAAGAAATATACATATTCTTGTTAAGGGGGAAAACAGCGCAGAGTATAAATTTGCATTTATGATCTCTTTTGGTTCCTAAGTCTCATTTTTAAATAACAAACAAATCAGCATACTATTTAGTAGAGGCTTCTAGGTGGAATAATACAGAAAAAGGAGTTGGCATTGGTTGTGTATAGCCCAGCATACTCTAAGCAATACAATTAAAAAGCAAAGCTTAATAACTATATAAAAGTAGAGTCGACCACAGCTTTCAAAGAAATGTATGGATGGATTAAAAGCAGAAGTAAAGTGGTTTCTGGAAGGCAGCCTATTCCGGAATAATCTTCGGAAGGTCTACCAGGCTGCTCAAGGTAAGTCAGTAGGGAATTGTGGTCTGTGCCCACAATGTGTTTCTGGACGAAGGCCACACTCCTATATATCATTTCTATATCTTAAAATGGCACATAGGAACAGTTAATACACACTGCCAATTCTCTACATCATGGATACCACTGGAGTCATTCCAAGGATCTTGGAAATTATGCTTGCAGATTACCATGTTATTTTGCGTGTACCATTCAAGAACATGCTGGATACAATACAATGACACCTAACACACACTACCTTCTCCAACTGCAGTACAATACTTTCTATATCATAAAAATAGGAGTTCTGGGACAAGGCATCAATTTTCTTTGTGTCATTTGCTTGTACCTCCCGATAAAACTCAGAAGAGCCGCTGCTAATTGCATTGCACAAAAAAAAGCAAGAAAGATCAAATAACTATTTGAGGAGTGTTTCTCAACCTGGGAGGTCGGGACCCCGGGGGGGGGGTCACGAGAGGGATTTCAGAGGGGTCACCAAAGACCATCAGAAAACACATATTTCTGATGGTCTTTGGCACCCCCTTGGAGAGACAGCTGAAGATCTCTTCGCCTATCATTCTCTTCCTTTTTGGAAACAAGACAGCAAATTGTTCCACAAAAAGCCCTCCTCCTCTGTGATTGGCTAGCCTCTCAACCGGCCTCTCAAAGGGAGGGCTGAGACTCCAAGCGGAGAGGGGAGACCAGGCATGCTCTCCCCTAAATGACTGTCAATTCCTCCCAAATCCCTCCAGTATTTTCTGTTGGTCATGGGGGTTCCATGTGGGAAGTTTGGCCCAATTGTATCTTTGGTGGGGTTCAAGGGACTCTGATTGTAGGTGAACTATATATCCCAGCAACTACAACTCCCAAATGTCATGGTCTATTTTCCCCAAACTCCACCAGTGTTCATGCCAAGTTTGGTCCAGATCCAGCATTGTTTGAGACCACAGTGCTCTCTGGATGTAGGTGAACTACAACTCCAGAACTCAAGGTCAATTCCCACCAAACCCTTCCATTATGTGAGTTCTGTGTGCCAAGTTTGGTTAAATTCCAACATTGGGATTACTCTTCAATTGTAGGTGAACTATAAATCCAAGCAACTACAACACCCAAATGACAAAACGCAATCCCCCCCCCCCCCCATTCCCACCAGTATTCAAATTTGGGCGTATTGGGTATTTGTGCCAAATTTGGTCATGTGAATGAAAATATATCCTACATATCAAATATTTACATTATGATTCATAATAGTAAAAAATTACAGTTCTCAAGTAGCAACAAAAATAATGTTATGGTTGGGGTCAACGCAACACAAGGAAATGTATGAAGGGGTCACCTATAATCAAAGAGCATTCTGAACTCCACCAAAGATGGAACTGAACCAAACTTGGAATATAGAACTCCTATGACCAACAGGAAATACTGAAAGGGTTTGGTGAGCATTGACCTTGAGTTTTGGAGTTGTAGTTCACCTACAAGGAGACAGCAAAGCTTGGAGAAGACAATTATGCTGGGGAAGGTGGAAGGTAAAAGAAGAGGGGCCGACCAAGGGCAAGATGGATGGATGGCATCCTTGAAGTGACGGGGCTGACCATGAAGGAGCTGGGGGTGGTGACGGCCGACAGGGAGCTCTGGCGTGGGCTGGTCCATGAGGTCACGAAGAGTCGGAGACGACTGAACGAATGAACAACAACAACAGTTCACCTACATCCAGAGAGCACTGTGGACTCAAACAATGGTAGATCTGGACCAAACTTGGCACAGATACTCAATATGGCCAAATGTGAACACTGGTGGAGTTTGGGGGAAATAGACCTTGACATTTGGGAGATGTAGTTGCTGGGATTTATAGTTCACCTACAATCAAAGAACATTCTGAACTTCACCAATGATAGAATTGGGACAAACTTCCCACACAGAACCCCCATGACCAACAGAACATGCTGTCTTTTCCGATGTACTTTGTTGACCCCTCTGACACCCCCTGCAACCCGACCCCCAGGTTGAGTAATGTTGTGTTAGATTATATAAAACACCATGTGTAGATATAAACTGCTTAACCAACCTCATAACACTTTCCCATAACATTTTAATGTCAGGTCAACACAAAATTCCAGGAGCGTTCAGAGTTTGTTTTACCGTATTCTTGGGGGGGGGGGGGTAGCTTTAGTTTGTCGTTAAACCTCAGAAATTAAAATAATAAATGGATCTGGAACTTTTTGTGTGTGTTTCTACAACAATAAATATGGGAGAGGGCATAACATCACTCCATGACACAAAACCCAATATTTTTAATGAGTCCACAATAGCCTATGTTTATACTTCAACATCTTGTTATACATACACTTTATTTTAAATGGGGTAATGCCATATCAAAAACTGTCATAAATGCAAAACCGGGGGTGAAAGGGAGAGTTTTGGAATCCTTTTTCTAACACCCATTTGTCAAAAATGCCGCACTAACATCTAACCTTAGCGCTGAAATAAAAGCCCATGCACACACAAACCCCCAAATGCTTTATAATTCTGAATGGATTTCCCCAGCGTAGCAGTCATAATATTTTCACAGTTAAAAGATCCACTGCCTTAATAAAGTGTGATTTGTGTATTTAGAAAAATTCATTAGAGCAGACATTACTGGATTTATTTTATTTATTTATTTTGCAGTCTAATTTGGGTACACCACTTCAAAAGAACGCTCAGAGCTTCCCAGCTCCTTAGTCACCCACTAATAACATCTAATAATTAATAAAGACATGTAAATTCTTAACTCCCAGAACTATTTTGAACTTACTATCTTTACGCTTTGTGTGTCATGTTGCTGTTACTGATATCTGCATTACTTTGTTTTGCAAAATGCTGAAGGGACACGTCCTTATCAGCTTGCGTGGCTGGTGAATATTCAGGCCATTAGAAGTAAGCCTCTTATAACTTACCAAAGTGCAGATATGTCAAGGTCTCGGTAAAAGGGGACCCTTCCTCCAAACTTTGGGGGGGGGGGGAGGCTAAAAATATAAGAAGTGTTTCTATGGAAAGGGTGCACAAGTGCCCTACTTTGGTTCTTAATTTGTGGATGTGATTTTTTCACACAACGTCTGCAATCATCCATTCATATTTCCTATTTTGGTTTTGGCGAAATTGATTATTCACAGGGTTGTTGTAGGTTTTTTCGGGCTATATGGCCATGGTCTAGAGGCATTCTCTCCTGATGTTTCGCCTGCATCTATGGCAAGCATCCTCAGAGGTAGTGAGATCTGTTGGAACTAGGAAAAAGGGTTTATATATCTGTGGAATGACCAGGGTGGGACACAGGACTCTTGTCTGCTGGAGCTAGGTGTGAATGTTTCAACTGACCACCTTGATTAGCATATAATGGTCTGACAGTGCCTGGAGCAAACTTTTGTTGAGAGGTGATTAGATGTCATTGTTTGTCTACAACAGCACAACAACAGAGAGGAAACAAACAAGGATAGACCACATCAGGTCTAGATTATTAATGTGGTTTTCTATGGCTGAGCAGATGGCGACTACTGGATGGCATATATTCTGTACCCGAAACTAGAGATTATGTGATTTATCAAATGCAAGTTTCTGAATCAGCACCCCAAAAAACCAAACCAAATCTAAAGTTGACCAAAAACCGATTCGAAACCCTTTCAGTACTAATGTTGGAGAGTGGTCCCTGGTCAAAGTGGTCCCCGGTCAACAACAACAATTTTTATTGATTAGCCAATTGGCCTTATCAAAAACAAACAATGCAGACATAACATACAAAAAAAAAAAAAAGGATGGGAACTACTGCCCTAAACAGTCTGAGTCCAGGTTATTTCTCTAATTGCATCCCCCTGTATAGACCATCATGCGCACTGCAGTCTACAGAGGAGGCTCTCCTCTTGGTCCCACCCCATCACAAGCGCAGTTGGTGGGAACGAGGGAGGGAGACTTCTCCATGATCGCTCCCCATCTCTGGAACTCCCTCCCTAAAGAGTTGAGTAGCTCAATACGTATTTTGGACAGTGTTTCTATGAGCTGCAGAAATGAAGTCCGTTTCTGAAGCACATGGAAATGGAGTACAACATATGTGGGAGGAGGTTCTTAGCTTCTCTGGCTTGTTTTACTTTAATATCCATTCAATTGCATTGTTTGGCAGAGTCTAACCTTTCTGGTGGTATGGGGATACCAAATCACCTTGTCTGTTTCCTGAGGAATCTGTATAATGACCAAGTAGCAACAGTAAGAACAGACCATGGAATAACAGACTGGTTCAAGATTGGGAAAGTAGTACAGCAGGGTTTTCTACTCTCACCCAACCTATTCAACTTGTATGCAGAACACATCATGCGATGTGCAGGGCTTGATGAATGCAAGGTTGGGGTTAAAATTGCTGGAAGAAACGTTAACAACCTTAGATATGGAGATGATACCATTTTGATGGCCAAAAACGAGGAGGAACTGAGGAGCCTTCTAATCAAAGTGAAAGAAAAAAAGGCAAAAGCTGGGTTGCAGTAAAACATAAAAAAACAAGATTCTGGCAACAAGACTGATTGATAACTGGCAAATAAAGGGAGAAAACATGGAGGCAGTGACATCAGAAGACGTTTGCTTCTTGGGAGGAGAACAATGACCAATCTCGATAAAAGTGAAGAGTAGAGACATCACGCTGGCAACAAAGATCTGCATGGTTAAAACAATGGTATTCCCCAGAGTAACCTATGGATGTGAGAGCTGGACCATAAGGAAGACTGAGCGATGGAAGATAGATGCTTTTGAACTGTGGCGATGGAGGAAAATTCTGAGAGTGAGATCCAACCAGTCCATACTCCAGGAAATAAAGCCCAACTGCTCAATGGCGATAAGAAGATTGGAGGTAAAGATGAAGTATTTTGACCACATCATGAGAAGACAGGAAAGCTTAGAGAAGAGGATGATGTGGGGGAAAATGGCAGGAAAAAGGAAGCAAGGCCAACCAAGGGCAAGATGGATGGATTGTATCCTTGAAGTGACTGGCTTGACCTTGAAGGAGCTGAGGGTGGTGACAGCTGACAGGGCGCTCTGGCGTGGTCTGGTCCATGAGGTCACAAAGAGTCGGAAGCAACTGAACGAATAAACAACAACCCAGTGTTCTCAACTTGTGGTTCCCCAGGTGGTTTGGCCTACAACTCCAAGAAATCAAAGCCAGTTTACCAGCTGTTAGGATTTCTGGGAGTTGATGGCCAAAATATTTGGTTACCAATAGGTTGAAAAGCACTGCTCTAACCTTTATTGTGAACACTGTCATGATCAGGGTCTGTAGGTCAGAAGTTACTACTATACCACCAACTGGGAATGTAGTTTTATGTTAGAAGGATATTTCCTAGCATACACACAATGCATTAAATTGGTTATCCGTGAGCTTATTTGAGCATGGCGATGCCAATGCAAATGCAATGAAGACTTCTGAAGGATTGTATGTGGCTTCAACTTGGTCTTGTCTTGGCCTCCCTTCAACCAGGGGGAAAGATCTGCAATTTATCCTATGCCCACTTATTAGGAGAAAGCCCATTTGAACACCAATGGTCCATCCATCTGAGGAGACACGCATCAGATTGCGCTGTCAATGAATAGCGAAGAAAAAAAAGGAACATGAAAACTGTCAAAAAAAAAAATCTCGACGACGTTTCCCATACATCTTATTTAATACCTTCAGTTTGAAAAGCTGGCAAATTAACTCAGCAGAGAAGCCAACCTTTCTTATCCATCTTCATTAAGTATGACTAGGAAATAATAAGAGACAGGAGTAAATCACCCCCCACTGTTATGGGCAAGGTTAAATTAATTTCACATAATTCTTTTTCCTTTATTACAAAAGGCTTATTCAAGAGTGCTGAACAGGTAGGAAGAGAGAGAACACACACTACTCGCGCTCATGTATAAATATGCCAAGACACCAGGTGAGAAGAATATAATGCCTTCAAATTGAAACTAGAAAAATATCCTAAACAGTTACTCTCAGCTGTTACCAGTCTTACCACTTCCAGGTGTTACTGAACTCCCTTGAAATGTTGATATTGTTTGGCAGGGATTTGGCACTCAACTGTAACTACCATGATCCCTCACCATCAACTGTGCTGGCTAGGCAATGTAGTCCAACATATATCTAGAGAAGTGATACTCAAAGTGGTGACCTTTAGACTGTTGCCAGTCTAGTAGCCACTCTCTGAAATGTTTACACGAAAGAAAGGGGAAAAAACACACGAGGGTTGAATGAAAAGTAATGCCTCCACCTTCATAACTCCTCAACAGATGGCAATACTAGTATGTGGCAGGTACTGGCTTGTTCAGTAGACTCTCCTCTACAGTTCCATTTTGCTGGGAAGCTTTAGCATTGAACAGTTGTGTTGTTAAAGTGCAAAGTATGGAACGCTGCGCAGATGGTCGGTCAGTGTGACTTAAGCAACGTGCAGTCATTGAAGTTTGACAGCAGTAGGTGTCACCCCAAAGGAGAATGCAAGCTTTTTATGGTGATTGTGTTGATGTGAGTACTGTGCGTTGTTGGGCGAGTAAGTTTAAAAATGTTGAAGTGGGAACATCTAACTTGCGTGACAAAGAGTTGGACGTCCTGTGACAGCAACCACCAAGTTTCACAAGCAAAAGATTGACAGATTGATTCAGGATGATCATCGTATCACTCAGAGAAAAAATTCAAGCATAATCGGCATTTCACAAGAACGTGTGGGTCACATTATTGCTTTGCTTGGCTATTGGGAAATCTGTGCACGATGGGTACCCAGGATAAGAGAACTGTGACATGCTAGTCTTACGAATTCAGGACCATGGATCCCTTGATTAAGTTGATCCATCTGTAATATGGTCTTCCTCTTTTTCTACTGCCTTCTATTTTACCAAGTGTTACTATATTAAGTGCTACTATCAATAACTATCCCTTCGGCAGGAAATTAATTGTGCTCCATGCAGTCATGCTGGCCACATGAGCTTTGAGGTGTCTATGGACAATGCCGGCTCTTTAGCTTAGAAATAAAGATAAGCACTACTCTCAAGTCGGACATGACTAGACTTAATGTCAAGGGAAACCTTTACCTTACCATCTTTTCTAGTGAGGCATGTCTTCTCGTGGTTTATCCCAAGCATGATGGTCTTAGTTCAGACATCTTGGCTTCTAGGGTGAGTTTAGGCTTTATTTGCTTTTACACAAACAGTCCTCTGTATTCACGGGTTATGCATTCATGGATCCAACCAACCAACCATGGCTCAAAGGTGTTAGGATCCCCCTAAATCAAATCCATGAGGATACCTAGGGCCGACTGTATGCATTTATTTGTACTTTTAATAATCCGCAGTATCCACAGAAGTCTTCTCCAACACTAGATTCCAAGTGAATTATTGATGTGGCACTTTCTAATACGAAGAGTACAACAACATCTTCACTTTGTTCAACATCAGGACCAGTCTGACATAATGTTTAGGTCCAGGGGACCTTAAAGACATCTTATCCTTTGCGATCCTACCCAGACCCTCAAGACCTCCTAAAGAAATCTTCATCTAGTTAGATGCTAAGGGATTCAGGGCATGGGAGAGGGCCTTTCTGCGGCTATGTCCCAGTTCTACAACATAGTCCCATAGGAAGCTTCACGTTGTCCCTCTATTTTTAGCTTTGCCACTAAATGAAAAGGAGTTTTTTTAATGACAGTTTTTTTTATTAACCTTGCTGTATCAAGCCAGTAATGGAGACTTCAGGCTTGTGGGAACTTAGATCTTATTATTATCAACAAAATTCAAGTGCATTGTAAACAAAATACGCTTGGAATTAATGTATTTTGAATCCGACTCAAAATTTGTTTTGAATACCCAAACTAAACACAATCCTTATTTTGTGCATAGTCCTTCTATACACAAAAAATGCACTTTTCTTTTGTCACTTCAGTGTTATAATTTAGGGATAGTTTGTCGTTGCCATTGTTGAACATCTGGGAACCAGAAGTCCGTGCCAAACGTTCTGCAATTCACACAGAGATCTGCCAGTAGATCCCAAATGCCTCTTTGCCCACCCGTTTTAAGGCAATTGATGTTTTAATTATCTGCCATTAACAATGATGACCATTTTGCTTGAATGTTGAGCTCTACTGTAGTATTTATTTGATAGTGTATTTCAGCTGAGTATGTTCAGCAGGGCTTACTCTCAGGTTTACTTTGAGATGACTGTAGCTATTATCATTTTTAGTTACGCAGCTACGAGGGTTATCCAGAAAGTAAGGTTACAATTTTTTAAAAAAATATAAAGAATAAATATATATTGCTTTTCTCATCAGGGGTGAGAAAAGCGTTATATAAATACATTAAATAAGTAAATAAGTCAAGGAGTATTCAATGGAGAGGGGAAAATGCCTTGGACCCAACTGTCCTTGGTTATGTCATGTTGCCAGGGCTCTGCCTTATTCAGGTAGAGATGAACCAAACAAATACCCAGTTTGTATCAAGCAATTTAATTAAAACAGCACTTACTTTCTGGCTGTTTTAATAGTCCAAAATATAAAACATAAAGATGGCACTCATCCACAGAATACAAAACAAAAACTGATAGCAAACGCTACACCGTAGTCAAAGGGTTCAGTCCAGTGATCAAATGCCGAGAGTTTAGTGAGCAAAGTTTAGGGATCAAGAGTCTATACCATAGTCAAAAACCAGTCCAAAGATTCAAGGTTCCAGGGTTCCATGGTTCAGGAGACAGGTCAGGATACCAAAAATCCACAAACCTGGGGGAAAACCAGCAGCATCTACCACCAAGATAAAACACTTCTCCCAAAGACCAGTCCCAAGGTTAGCTCCTTATATCCAGGAACACCAGCTGCAACCTATCTCTTGCATACCTTCACCATTAATTGCTTTCACCCATAAATGCTTACTTAGAGATTACTCAATGCTTTAGAACTATGACTTACATTAACCCATCACCAACTACTAGGTCTACCACTACCAACCACCATCAACTGCAGAACATGATACATGACAGGTTACCACCATTTTCAAATGCAGGGATTCAAAAAGGCCAGAATTTACTCCATGGTGGAGAACACAGAACAGAGTCGGTTCTTCTTTGAGGTTCTCCTGGGATGAAGTAAGCTTTCACCTTTTGCTATTCTGCTCAGAGAAGGTGATGGTTCCTTAATTAAATAAGAGTTATGGTAGAATACTTACAGTGACCCATGGAGAAGTCAATCCAGACTTTGTGGTTCATTTTTGTCTAAAATATCTAGCCTTTATATGAGTACAAGGGATATATGGAAAGTAAGGTTACAAGATTTTTTGAAAACATACAAAGAATGAATATATTTTAATAAAACTTACATGGATCGTAGCATAGGTATTACTTTTTCACATAATCACCATTTGGTTCAATACATTTTGTCATCCGTGGGAAGAGTATTTGATGCCTGTGTCATAGAAGTTTCCCTCCACCTTTTTCAGCCTGTTCGTCTCTTCGATTTTCAACTTGTCATTGTCGCAAAAGTGTTTTCCACACAGGTATTCCTTCAGTTTAGTGAACAGATGATAGCACTGGGTGCGAAATCGGGGCTGTGACGGGGGTGGCTGAAAACATCCCAACCAAACGAAGTCAATAACTCTTGTGTTGCATGAACGGTGTCATGAAGGAGACAGACTCCCACCATCCGCATCTCATGATGTTTGTTTTGGATGGTTCCATGAAATTTCTTCAAGGTCTCATAATATATTCCGTACCCATTTTGTCACGTGCTGTCTTGACATTACGTCCTCTCCATAAACCGAAACTATTTCGCGATGAATCACAGCAGCGTTCATGCTCTTAGCATTTAGGTAGCGTATTACCCCGCGAACTTTGCACTTGGAGGGAAACGGAATAAGGATGCTCACCTCTAACCTTCACCACAACATCAGTTGATGAGCTACTGACGACTGGTACTGCTCGTTTGCTTCCACTGGCTTCCATCTATGTTCTGTCGTGCGCTGGACCTGTAAAGAATTTCTTTTAAGACAGGTTCAACCTTTGCCCAGCGGGAAGCCAGGGGGCCCAAAGAGAAGTTCTCAGAGGTTTTCCACCACAAATAGTCTTTAGATCGCTTGTGAAGTATAACAACAATCAAACAGAAACTTCTCTTGTCTTCAGTAAAGATAAACAAATGATTCCAGGCTTTTATGCAACTGGTAGCTTCCTAAACTTGCCCACGAAGGACAGGCAACTGTCTTCAATAACTACTTCTTTACTTTAAAGGAAAGTCCCCTTTTTAATTTCTCCCAGGCCGACTGTAATCTAACCCTTACTGATGTGTGCTCCACTACCCGATCGAACTGCTTCTCGAACACCGAATGGACCTACCAGTAAAGGCTTAGATGTTCTCCAGCTGGAGTTCTTTGGTCTTTAGGGCTGTTTCCCTGGAAATCTTTGGAGACTCTTAAGACTGTTCTCCCCGGAAAGTCTTGGATGCTCTTAAGACTGTTTTCCCCCGGAAAGTCTTAAGGGTTGAAGCTTTTGTACAGGGGAAGCTTGCACACGTCCTGTACATTAGCTTTCCTTGCTGAGACTAACTAAAAATGGCTCCCTTCCCTTCCCAATTGCCCTGAGCAAGGGGCGGGACCAAAACTTAATGATGATGGAGATGAGATTTGCCCTATGACTGCAACCAAATGAAGCCACCTTTCTGCAGAGTCCCTGAAACCCGGGACTGCAAACAAACATTTAATACAAAGCAAATAAAGTTGGAGCTCCTGGTACAACCTACATGGCAGTGATACCAACTTCCCCCAAGAAAATTCCTTGGGAAAGCTACATCCCTTGTAACCTTACTTTCTGAATAACCCTTGTATATTTCAAAAGAAGAAACTTGCAAAATATTCCTTGCCTTAAACAAATATGAAATTCATGAAAAGTATGAGAATTATATCAAAGCCACAAGATTTTTAAACCCGAATTCCGTTCACTACATACCACTTGGTGTCACCATGAAACAGGCATATTTCTTTAAGAAAATACATTCCAAGATATCAGCACATTAAAAAAAGAATAAGAAATGTTCCGTATTAAAGAGCATTGGTCTGTCAGCCTGAAATTATTGAAATGAATTCAAGTCACTGCTATTAGCACTTCCTCTAGATAATTCAAATGCGATTAAACCGACCGACCGCTTTTGGTCATAGTTTGTAGATTTCCAAAAGAAGAAGAAAGAATCACATCATTTTCACTAGACAGACTACAATTTTTTTTTAATGTGGACTGGGTTCTCTTCCCTTGGCTGGGAACCTGAAACTAAACAAGTGTTGCCATGGCATGCAGGATGTCCCTCAGGATACAGGTCATTTCCTTCAGTTTTCTAGTCACTAAAATGTATCTGCCAAAATATATAGAAGTAGGGAGGGGGAGAGATACAACTACAGGAGAAATTATCAGCGTGGAATGGTGTTCATGAAATCTGAATAGTGGATCACACGTTATCCCTCTCTGTGTGTACATTAGGGCTGTGCAATCAATGGAAAATGGTTTCAATACTCATTACTAAATTGGGGAGGGGGGCGAATCGTTTTTGAAGGTGTCTCTGAAATTATGGACCTAACATTTTTTTTGTAACTATAATTTTTTGTTACTTTTTTCATTCAGTAATTAAGCAAGTGAGGAAACTTCAGAGACTAATTTCTCCCTCATTTTAGAGCTATTGTGATTACACTTGCTATAATTGTACCACACATTTCCCACTGTTAGCCCACCAAGTTTCAGAAAGTTACACTCATGCACTAATTTTGGGGGGAAATTTGAATGTTTTACAAACTATATATTTTTAAATAACTACAAAAGCTATCTACTTGAATTTTATACACAATGTACAAGATAACCAAAGCATCAATCCCCGGAAGTTTCACAAATATTCACACATCTACTGATTTTTGGGGATTTTTAAAAGTTTACACAAAAACATGTGTCCCCCAAAAAGCCACAATAGCAATCCCCTTGAATGTCTGTCAATTCTATTATGAATTGTAATGTGATATCTGATATGCAGGATGTATTTTCACTCACTGAACCAAATTTGGCACAAATAACCAATACAGCTACATTTGAATACTGGTGGTGTTGGGGGTGGGATTGATTTTGTCATTTGGGAGTTGTAATTTCTGGGATTTATTGTTCCCCTATAATCAAAGAGCATTCTGAACCGCACCAATGATGGAACTGAACAAAACTTGGCAGACAGAACTCCCATGATCAACAGAAAATACTGGAAGGATTTGGTGGGCACTGACCTTGAGTTCTTGAGTTGTAGTTCACCAACATCCAGAGAGCACTGTGGAGTCAAACAATGATGGATCTGGACCAAACTGGGTATGAATACTCAATATGCCCAAATGGGAACACTGATGGAGTTTAGGGAAAATAGACTTTGACATTTGGGAGTTGTAGTTGCTGGGATTTATAGTTCACCTACAATCAAAGAGCATTCTGAATCCCACCAATGATGGAATTGAACCAAACTTGGCAGACAGAACTCCCATGATCAACAGAAAATACTGGAAGGGTTTTGTGGACTTTGATCTTGAGTTTGGGAGTTGTAGTTCATCTATATCCAGAGAGCACTGTGGAGTCAAACAATGATGGATCTGGACCAAACTGGGCATGAATACTCAATATGCCCAAATGGAGTTTGGGGAAAATAGACCTTGACATTTGGGAGTTGTCGTGACTGGGATTTATAGCTCATCTAAAATCAAAGAGCATTCTGAACACCACCAATGACAGAATTAGGCCAAGCTTCCCACACAGGACTCCCATGACCAACAGAATATACTGTTTTTTTCTGATGGTCTTTGGCGACCCCTCTGACACCGACCCCCCCCCCCCTTCACAACTCCCTAAAGTTTGGGAAACACTACTTTGGAGGAAAGCTCCTCTATAATATTAAGACTAGCTCATAGTCAACCAAGTCCTGGTTCCTATTCAAGGAATCTTTGGCGACCCCTCTGACACCCCCCTCGCGACCCCCCCCCCCAGGGGTCCCGACCCCCAGGTTGGGAAACACTGCTTTGGAAGAAAGCTCCTCTATAATATTAGGACTAGCTCGTGGTCAACCAAACTCTGGTTCCTATTCAAGGAACCTGCATTTCCGCCAGTGGTTTCCCTTCTAGAATACGATGCAAAACTTATCTAACATAGAAGTCTTTCTCAATCTAGATTTTAGAGCTGGGCAACCACGGAAAAATTTGTTTCTAAACTCGATTCGTTTTTAGGGGGTTTTTGCGTTTCGTTTTTTAAAAGAATTCCGAAATTTTTCTTTAAAAAAGTTTGATATTTACGAAATTTCGGAAATTACGAAACAATTTCGAAATAATAACGAATCGATTCGTTAATGGCGGACGCGATTGCGCAATACTCTGAAAAACCCTCCAAATGGGACAGGGGGAACTTCTGAAGCTTCCCTCTCCCTCTGTTGTTGACTGTTGGTGTGATAATTTATTTTTTTATCACTGATAAAACAAACAACAACTATAAAACTTGCACCAGACATACGGAAATAATAACGAAACGATTTCGAAACAATTACGAAACAATACGAAATAAATTTTAAAAATTCGTTTCGATTTTTAGTTGCTCCTGAATGGTTCAATATCAGATCGTAAGCTACTTTAAATACGAATTATTAACGAATTACGAAATTAACGAACGAAACCGCCCAGCCCTACTAGATTTGAAGAACAGGGAGAATTGCACCATATGCATTTATTTAATTCATATCTTGCTTTTCTCCTGTACGCATCCAAAGCTACAAAACATTTTTAGTTCTCTTATTGAAATAATGCATTTTTGTCACCTCAAAGATCAGGGGATTATAAATATTTGAACAAAAAGTATTCTATAAATTCTAGAATGCGGTGAAGTAAAAGGAAGTTGCTCCTATGCTGGAGTCCACTAACTGCCAGTGCTTTCACATCCCATCAGAAGAGCATTTTTTATTATTTTACCATTACTTTCCCTCCTCTCTGCCCCTTCCATCTCTGTGTTGAGAAAATAAAGTATTGCTTCATTTGAGAACAAAAGTGTTTGCCGAGAGAGGAAGATGTCAAGGAAACGGAAATGAATGGAAACAAAAAGGAATGCTGGGGTGACAAAACAGAGTAATCCATGGACTTCCTTTTTGTAATTTTACATCCCATTTTCCATATATGTTCTGCAGAGCATTTTCAAGGTGGATTTAACTCAGACTTGGCCATCCGCAAAGCTGGAGGGCTTTGATAACACAACTTAAGAGGCTCACATCCCTCATTGCCTGAAAACTCACTTATCCTTGACTTTCTCCTGTTTGTCTTGGTAGAACTTTGCTTGAATAACCCATTTGTTGGGCTAACATAATATTTTCCTTGGCTTGTCGAGAAGTAGCTTGGTAGATGTGCCTTTCCCGGTTCACTTTCTTC
Source organism: Anolis sagrei (assembly GCF_037176765.1). Classification (NCBI taxonomy): domain Eukaryota; kingdom Metazoa; phylum Chordata; class Lepidosauria; order Squamata; family Anolidae; genus Anolis; species Anolis sagrei. The sequence continues at coordinate 31,412,522 of NC_090028.1, forward strand.
TTTGTAGACTTACACAGACATAGCAAAAAAAAAGAAGGAAAAGCTGCTGTAAGCTAAACTAAACTGGAGGGGGGAATACAACTCTGTAGTACATCCAAACATATAATTCCATTTAAACTATTTTAAAGTTGGGAAAGAAACTGTCCAGTAAGCAGAATATCTGGGTGGTTTTGTTTTAAAAAATCAATGCAGGCATATTTGGAATTCACAAGGTATACTTTGCTATAATTTCAGCTTCCTTAACTAGAATTACGACAAATACTACTAATAATAACTTTATTCTTATATCCCGCCTACATCTCCTTGAAGGGAATCAGGGCTTACATGGGGACCAAGCCCAATATAAACAAAGGTTATAGGGTAACACAATTGACAACATATAACTTGTTGTTCTTCATTCGTTCAGTCGTTTCCGACTCTTCGTGACTTCATGGACCAGTCCACGCCAGAGTTCCCTGTCGGCCGTCACCACCCCCAGCTCCTTCAAGGTCAATCCAGTCACTTCAAGGATGCCACCCATCCATTTTGCCCTTGGTCAGCCCCTCTTCCTTTTTCCTTCCATTTTCCCCAGCATCATTGTCTTCTCTAAGCTTTCCTTCCTTCTCATGATGTGGCCAAATTACTTCATCTTCGCCTCTACTATTCTTCCCTCCAATGTGCAGTCAGGCTATATATATATATATATATATATATATATATATATATATAGACAGACTGATAGACTGGTTGGATCTTCTCGCCGTCCAAGGCACTCTCAGATATACATATAACTATAACTCAGATAACATATAACTCAGATAACATATAACTATTAACTATATTTAAAACAGTAAAACAATAAAATATAAAACATCATAAACATGATATTAGTATGTGTTTGTATATGATACTAGCTGTACCCGCCATGTGTTGCTGTGGCCAACCTTCCCTCCCTCTTTCTATCCTTCTTTCTTCTTCTCCTTCCTTCCTTCTTCCCTTCCCTCTTTCCTTCCTTCCCTTTTTATTTCCTTCTCTCCTTCCTTCCTTCTCTTCCTCTTCCCTTCCTTCCCTTTTCTTTCCCTTCCTCTTTCTCCCCTTTCTTCCTTCTCTATCTATTCTTGGACTGCAACTCCCAGCAGTCCTCCTGATTGAACTATCTACCTACCTACCCATCTATCTCTGTCTAATCTAGCGATCTGGAGGATTGCTGGGAGTTGCAGTCCAGGAATATGAAATTGGAAATATGCAGGGATTGGGATGCTCTCAAAGAAATCCTAGGAGACGAAAGCTTGCCATTTGGGAGCAGTGCATTTGGATCATCCTCCTCTCCTAAAGGGCCTGGTCTAGGGGATGCTGGGAGCTGTAGTCCAGAAGAGAGTGTGGATATGCTATTGTGTGTTTTGTTTGCTAGGGGAGTTGATTTTGTGCATGCGCTGTAGCATCTTTTTGCATTTTTGGGCTTTTTAAGTCCCTTCCCCTGTGTTTTGCAATGTTTTTATGAGTGATGGTCAGTTGTTGGCCTGAGAGGTGTCTTGTGTCCAAATTTGGTGTCAATTCGTCCAGTGGTTTATGAGTTATGTAAATCCCACAAACTAACACTACATTTTTATTTATATAGATGAAAATTGCTTATAGTTTAAACTGTTTGGTTTCAGTAATGCAGGAGTTAATACATAGAGATGTGAAGTATTGCTGGAGTACCACTTTCGGAGGTTCCAGTGTAGGATGGAAATGAAGACTAATAAGAAAGAAATGTGCTTCTTGCAGTGTGTCGAGATGTGAGTGGATATGATTGATGATTCTCTTATGTATATATTGTGTAAATAAGAATGAAGATAAGTTTCGCTTTCTGATGAAAGCTGAATTGAAGGAATCCAGTGTCATTCATGCCTTCAAGCAGATGCTTGGAAGGTTGAAGCTGATTGAGATAAGGAAGGTAATTTCTCTCAATTTACCAACACACAACCCACACAACAAACAACCAATAGCCACAAAGTGGGCATGTGCAGATTTGAGATTAGTTGGGAGGGACAAGAACTAGTGTAAACATAAAACTTTGTAGGGTCAGGCTGGGAATAAAATTCCGGAGATCCAAACGAAAGATTAGGGCTACCGGACTTCATCAGTAGCAAACTATTATTCAAAAGCACATAGGAACATCCAATTCTTCAGGTCTTTCCAAAAGGTGGACAGAGTGGGGGCTAATCTAATCCCTGGAGAGAGAGTTACAGAGCCAGGGGGCCACCACCAAAAAGGCCCTCTCTTTCGTCCTCACCAAACGCACTTGTGACAGAGGTGGGAGTGAGAGAACGGCCTCCCCGGCAAATCTTAGCACTCACATTCGTTCATACAGAGAGATACAGTCTCGAAGATAAGCAGAACCCAAATCATTTAGGGCTTTATAGGTAACAACCTGCACTTTGAATTGGAGCCATTCTTTTTCTGGAGGTACTTTAAGATCTGTACAAAAAGAAGGCAGAGCAAGCTCATAAACAATGAAAAACTGAGTTGAACAAAGATGAATAAAAGAAGGATATAACCAAGGAACAACTGAATTTCAGGAAAGTAGCAGTGTTGGTGGGATGGATGCATGGTTTGTGCATGAAGTGGAATATGACATGGTTTCCATTGAAACCACTGAACCTTGGAATATTGTGTGGGTGTCTCTGCACAAATGCTGAATTCCATGTATGAGGTTTAGAGAAATAGAGACAAGATGGAGTGACCTCATGCACTTTTAGCACTGGCCTCAACTACCATTGAAACAAGGGGACCAAAAGGCTGATTCCTTGTGCCTCCAAGCTGCCCAATAACGAGAGCCTTAAAGATGGTGAATATTGTAGTTCACCCTGTGATTGTGTCTGATGTCAATGAGGATGATGGTTTTTCTGGGTGTGAATCAAGACCAGGCCTTATTGAGAGGCCCTAGGTTTCTCATGAACTGAGTGTTTCTCCTGTAGATTCCCAAGGTCAAATTCCTGGCCTACAGCAGTCTTTCTCTGAAAAACTGTCTTCTGAGGATTATTTGTCAGGTGCAGAATTTAAGGAGTTTCAAGACAGAAAACAAGACCTTTGTAAACTAAGGCAAAGTTCTCAAGATCAGCAAAGTTAAGTCCGTCTGCTAGAAAAGCGAGATAAAAAATCCTTATCTAGTTGTGAGGGAAAACGAAATGCTTTTCTTTCGGTTCATGGGACAAGAAAAGCTTTATGTGATACGAGGAAAGGATTCTAGCTCAGTCTCATCAACATTTCATGACGGTCTTGTTTCCAAGTAGATTTCTAGTTTCATGTTTTAAGTTTTGCCAGGTTACATGGTGTTTTGTTCCTTGCTTCTTTGAATCTTGTGTTGTTACCTTTGTACCCTGATGTTCATGCACTGTGTCTTCTCTTTGGAAAATACTGTTTTGGACTATACTGTTTCTCTCATTTTTATTGTTTTGCTTACATATATCCTTCAATAAACTACTTGCTGATTTTACTATACTGGTGTGGTGTTTAAGGACATAAGTTTTTCTGCTCTGGGATACAACAGTGAGCATGAAGAAACACATCTCCTATCAATTCTACACTGAATGGACAAGGAAAATGCTTCTTACAATCATAAAGATGAAGATGTGTCTCACTGACCTGTTTTCATCGGGAGATGCCAAAGCCTGAACCTGGGAAATATGTACTTCAACATATCCTCCCCATAGTTGTGACACTCCCAATGATCAATGTCACAACTATGAAATGCGATTACTTTTCTCAAAGGATGCCTGCCATAGATGCAGGCAAAACATCAGGAGAGAATGTTTCTAGAACATGGCCATGTAGCCCGAAAAACCTACAACAACCCAGTGATTCCGGCCATGAAGGCTTGAAAGAGACCTTCCCTACCACCTTAAGCATGGTTTGCAAAATATATTTTCCTCTCTCCTGCAAAAAAAAACCCCACGAAGTACATGCTGCTGTATTATTTGTTTTTATCAATCTGATGCACTAACTCAGTAAAAATACAGCAGCAACTTTCAATTAAACTCCCAATCAAAGGCAAATGTGAACTTATCCTCTAGGAAATCTTGACCCCACTGCAGAAATATGCTTCCTCCTTCACAGACAATAGAACAGGATGCAACCGCCACCAGCAAAATCTCTCGCTGAGATCTAGCTACGTCAAGTATAGAACTCTCTGAAGAGTTTGTGTCCACAGGGAAATCCCATAAATAGATAGAGAACAGGTCCTTAACACTGCTTGCTAAGAATTCAGTTGCACACACACACACTCAAAACAGTATTATTCCGCTCACATTCGATGTTTGTTTGATTATACTTGTTTGCCCTTTGTGTTGAAGAACAAGTCAATGCAGGCAACAAACAGAATTTGGTGCAAGTTCAAAACAACACAGAACAAAGAAGCATGCACACTTTAAATGCCTTGGACTTGCATAATAGGGATAGGAAAGTGACAAGCCACAAGAAGCATGTGTGATGCAGCAGTTAGAAATAAAAACACAGTTGGAAGCCAGCAAGAATACACACACACACACACACACATGCACGCACCACCGAAGCCATTTGCCTCGATTATAAGGATATGCTTCCAGGAGGAAAAGTCTACCCTGAGGACTCCTGTCTATGACACACCTGCTAATAGTGGCAGAAGAGTCATTGGCAGCCAGTCAACCCAAAAGAAGCCAGCAGTGATCCTACTGCCCTCAAATATGCTCTCTAGGAGGCCGTGGGTCTTTGGTGTGAGCAAACTGTTCATGAGTGAAATTGCTAAAAAGATCTTGACTCACCTTAGACCCTATAGTCTACCTCTAGTGCCTTGACCTGTTTGGACCATCCTGTTTGCTTCCAAGCCAATTTGCACATACAAAATTCATTTCTGTTTCAAAGTACAGTAGAGTCTCGCTTATTTCACATAAACAGGCCAGCAGAACGTCGGATAAATGAAAATGTCGGATAATACGGAGTCTCCTATCCAACGCAGTGCTGGACACCTAGAATACTAACAACAGGGACTTGAAGGGCTAAGGCAAGGCAATGCCTCCTGGCACAAGCAGCCCAGCAGGAAGTGCCCCAATGCAGAAGAGGAGCATGGAAATCACAGAGGGAAGAAGGGAGGATGCTTCCACTTCCGATCCTGCCTCTTTCCCCTCTTTCTCCCCCCCTCCTCCTTGTCTTGCCTTTTTTACTTATTGGTAATGGAGAGAGAGTCGGCGAGTATTCCTTTAATTGAACCAAACTTGGCACACGAAGTCCCATGAACAACAGAAAATACTGGAAGGCATTGTTGGGCATTGAACTTGGGTTTTGGAGTTGGAGTTCACCTACATCCAGAGAGCACTGTGGACTCAAACAATGATGTATCTGAACCAAACTTGGGGAAAATAGACCTTGGCATTTGGGAATTGTAGTTGCTGGGATTTATAGTTCACTTACGATCAAAGACCTTAGGGAAGGTGGAGCGAAGGAAGATAGATGTTTTCGAACTGTGGTGCTGGAGGAAAGTTCTGAGAGTGCCTTGGACCACCAGAAGATCCAACCAGTCAATTCAGGAAATAAAGCTTGACTGCTCATTGGAGGGAAGGAGATTAGAGGCAAAGATGAAGTACATTGGCCACATCATGAGAAGAAAGGAAAGCTTAGAGAAGACAATGATGCTGGGAGAAATGGAAGGAAAAAGGAAGAGGGGCCGACCAAGGGCAAGATGGATGGATAGGATCCTTGAAGTGACTGGATTGACCTTGAAGGAGCTGGGGACGGCTGACAGGGAGCTCTAGCGTGAGTTGGTCCATGAGGTCACAAAGAGTTGGAAACAACTGAACGAATGAACAACAACAACAAAACAATCAAAGAGCATTCCGAGCCCACCAATGATAGAATTGGACCAAATTTCCCACACGGAACAGAAAATACTGTGTTTTCTGATGGTCTTTGGCAACCGTTCTGACACCCCCCTGGTGACCCCCCTCCCCAGGGGTCCAGCCACCAGGTTGAGAAATGCTGGTGTAGTCGGTGGGAAAGGAGAGCCAGAGGAGAAAAGTCAGAATTAGAAAAGCAATTGAGGAAAGATTTCAAAGCAGGGAGTAAGAAGTGGCAACTTTGTGGAGAGAAAGAGAGGAAGCTGCTATTTATTTACAGGAATGATGTTGTTGTCCAAAAAAACCCCAAAAGGATTTACAATAAAGCTTGTAACTTAACAATGAATGCCACAAAAACAGGAATACCTTCTAGAGAGGAAGCACAACTGAGCACAGTGGGACTTCTGAATAAACACTGGATGATTTTGCTGCATGGATTTTTTTAAGGGTGCTAGAACAAGGAAAACATGGTTGCAACAAAATTTGGGGGAGAAAAGAGATATTCCTCCTCGGGAAACATATTATCTGCTAACTGTAACATTCCAATGAACTAGGTGACTCACAAATGGATGATCTCGATTAATCCTATTGGCCTATAAATTATTTATTTATTTATTTATTATTTATTTAAAACACTTATATTCCGCCCTTCTCACCCCGAAGGGGACTCAGAGCGGAGCACAACATATACATGGCAAACATTCAATGCCAAGATACAATACATCAACATTAAAAACATTTATCTGAATATTAAAATACATCATTTAAAATAACACAATTTAAAACCGTCCTAGCCATCCGCATCAAATCCAATTGGCCCTGTCATCTTTCCCATTGTCGCTTCATTGCCCTGACCCGAAGGCTTGGTCCCACAGCCAAGTTTTTACCATCCTTCTAAAGGACAGGAGGGAGGGAGCCGACCTGATCTCACAAGGAAGAGAGTTCCATAGCCAGGGAGCAATCACCGAGAAGGCCCTGTCTCTCGTCCCCACCAATCGCGCCTGTGACAATGGCGGGACGGAAAGCAGGGCCTCCCCAGAGGATCTTCATCTCCGCGATGGTACATAGAGGGAGATGCGTTTGGACAGGTAATTTGGGTCGGGGCCTTTTAAGGCTTTATAGGCCAAAGCCAGCACTTTGAATTGTGCCCAGTAGCAAACTGGCAGCCAGTGGAGCTGGCATAACATGGGAGTTGTATGCTCCCTGTATGCCGCCCCGGTTATTAATCTGGCTGCCTCTCATTGGACTATTTGAAGCTTCCGAGCAGTCTTCAAAGGCAACCCCCACGTAGAGTGTGTTGCAGTAGTCTATTCTAGATGTAATGAGAGCGTGGACCACCGTGGCCAAGTCTGACCAAGCATAGGCAAACTTCAGCCTTCCAGTTGTTTTGGACTTCAGCTTTCTGGAATCCCAGCCAGTTTACCGGCCATTAGGAATTGTGGGAATTGAAGTCCAAAACACCTGAAGGGAGGGCAAAAGTTGGGCCATACCTGGTATATACTCATGTAAAGGCTAGATAAAAAAAATGGACCACAAAATCTGGGTTGACTAATCCATGGGTCAATCTAAGTATTCTACCATAACTCTTTATTTACTTAAGGAGTTCTCTGAGTAGATTAGCAAAAGGTGAAAGTTTAGTTCAACACAAGACGACCTCAAAGAAAAACCGACCGCATTCTACGTAAATTCTGGCCTTTTTGAATCCCTGGGTGGGAAAATGGTGGTAGCCATGGCACTTTCCCCTCTCCACTGAACACCCCTTGACTTATTTATTGATTTATTTACTGTATTTATATACCCACTTTTTCACCCATATTCACAGCAAAATTTAATGCCAAACATACCTGTTAAAAACTTGTGAAAAACCAAACATAAAATCAACAATAATATAGAATTAACTATGAAGCCCATATTAAACCATAAAACATAAGCAACATTTAGACAATAAAAGATAGAATTAAAACATACTAATATAAACATGAAAATAACACAATCCAAAAACCGTAATCCGAGGCCATTCTAGTGTCAATTGGACATAATCCCTGTTCATTTCTTGCACTGCTTACTAACCCACAGCCATGTCTTTACTTTCTTTCTGAAGGCCAAGAGGGAGGGGGCTGACCTAATTTCACTGGGGTGGGAGTTCCAAAGCTGAGGGGCCACCACTGAGAAGGCCCGGTCTGTGGCTATGAAGGAGGTGGGACCGAGAGCAGGGCCTCCCCAGAAGATCTTAACCTCCCAGATGGTTCCTAGAGGGAGATACGTTCAGACAGATAAGCTGGGCCAGAATCATTTAGGGCCCTAAAGGCTAAAGCCAGCACTTTGAATTGTGCTTGGTAGCAGACTGGCAGCCAGCAGAGCTGGCGTAACAGGGGTTGCGTGCTCCCTGCACCCCGCTCCAGTGAGCAATCTGGCTACCGGCTCTTGAACCAATTGGAGCTTCTGAACAGTCTTCAAAGGCAGCCCCACGTAGAGCATGTTGCAGTAGTCTGTTTGGGATGTAACAAGATCGCGGACCACCGAGGCCAAATCTGACTTCCCAAGGTATGGGCGTAACTGGCGCACGTGTTTCAATTGTGCAAAAGCTTCCCTGTCCAGTGATGAGACCTGCAGTTTCAGGCTCAGCGATAAGTCCAGGATCACTCCCAAGCTGCGAACTTGTGTCTTCAGGGGGAGTGTAATCCCATCCAGCACTTATCCACAGTTGAATCAAAATCTATGTTTGGCCCCTAAACCTGTCCTTGACTTATACATGAGCTCAACTTATATATGATGTAGTCAAATTGCCCATGATCAAGCTGGCATTCATACTTAGCACAAAGAGACCACCACTCCGAAAGAGAGGCACACACATTTTGTTTCAAAGTGTTGTCGAAGGCTTTCATCACTAGGTTGATGTGAGTTTTTTGGGATGTATGGTCAAGTTCTAGTAGCATTCTCGCCTGAGGAACCTCTGAAGATGCCAGCCACAGATGTA
>NC_090028.1:31426326-31481326 GCF_037176765.1 Anolis sagrei
AGTCATAAGGAGGAGGGAGCAGACTTGTTTTTTGCTGCCCTGGAGACTAGGACGTAGAATAATGGCTTCAAACTACAGGAAAGGAAATTCCACTTGAACATTAGAAGAACTTCCTGACTGAGAGCTGTTCAGCAGTGGAACTCTCTGTCCTGGAGTGTGATAGAGGCTCCTTCTTTGGAAGCTTTTAAACAGAGGCTGTATGGCCATCTGTTGGGGAGCTTTGAATGCGATTTTCCTGCTTTGTGGCAGAATGGGGTTGGACTGGATGGCCCAAGAGGACTCTTCCAACTCTATGATTCTATAAACCAAACAACATATAACGAAGCATAAATGCAATAGGACAAGTCACCCCAAGATAAGAGAACAAATGATGTGCTCATGGACAATCAGTTCTACACAATACACAAAGCTGTATTGTGCAGAACTGATTGTCATCCTGGTGATGACTTGTGTCTGTGAAAGTTTGGGTCTACAGTCAATCCTCCACATTCGCTGGGGTTAAGGTTATGGAATCTCTAGGTCCTCCATCATGACTGTACGGTCAACTTCAATGCCAGGAGAGCTTTTGCACAGTTAAAGCTTGTGCGCCAGCACGCCCATACCTTGGGAAGTCTGATCTGGCTACGGTGGTCTACGCTCTAGTTACATCCCAAATAGATTACTGCAACACTCTCTACGTGGGGTTGCCTTTGAAGACTGTTCAGAAACTGCAACTAGTCCAACGGCTGGCAACCAGACTGCTCACTGGAGCGTCGTACAGGGAGCATACCATCCCCCTGTTATGTCAACTCCACTGGCTGCCAGTCCATTTCCAAGCACAATTCAAAGTGCTGGTCTTGGCCTATAAAGCCCTATACGGCTCCGGCCCAGCTTACTTGTCCGAACGTATCTCCCTCTATGATCCGACTCGTAGTTTAAGATCTGCTGAGGAGGCCTTGCTCTCGGTCCCACCAGCTTCGCAAACGCAGCTGGTGGGGACGAAGGACAGGGCCTTCTTGGTAGTGACCCCCTGCCTGTGGAATTTGCTCCCCAACGAGATTAGATCAGCGCCCTCCCTCCTTTCCTTCAGAAGAAAACTGGAGATGTGGTTGTGGAACCAGGCTTCTGGCTAATGGATATAACGGCACCTGAACAATGAATTGGACCAGACGACGATTGTTATAATGGAAAGGTTTTTATGATTGATAATTAATGTTGTTTTAATGTGTGGGATTGGTATGTTTTCTGCTTTTTAATTGTAAGTATTGTGGCATCGAATTGCTGCCATTGTGAGCCGCTCTGAGTCTCCCTGCAGAGGTGGGAAAAGAGGGGTAAAAATGATGTAAATAAATAAATAAACGCAAATCATGCCGGAGATCCCAGAGATTCCTTGGAAATCTTGAGGTTCCCCAGCACTACTCCATGGCCAGTGTCCAGTGGAGGTTGGCATAGAGTCGCACTGAAGGGATCTAGACACTTTACTCAAATCCATGAATAATCAGATACACAAAAGTGAAACCCACAAATGTGGAGAGGTGACTATACATTTTTGAATGATAAATAACATCATCCTATATTAAAGCAATAGACTTTGTAGCACTTTTACCCAAAGATCCATTTCTCTACACTAGGCTCACCTTTGAAACATCTGAAGTATACAAAGTCAGACAAAGGTGGAGATGGGATGGGAAGATAGGAAGTCCCTTCGCCTTTCAGAAAATGAATAGTTTCCATGCAGAAGAATGTGGGTTCCAAGATACGGTATTTCTTAGTTGAAAAAGATCAGGTGGCAGATGTTGGGATTTAACCCCACACTGCCCAACTCTCAAGTCCTCAATGAGGAACAATTTAGTTAGCATTAGAATAGTCTAAGCCAGTGGTTCTCAACCTGTGAGTCCCCAGGTGTTTTGGCCTACAACTCCCAGAAATCCCAGCCAGTTTACCAGCTGTTAGGATTTCTGGGAGTTGAAGGCGAAAAACATCTGGGGACCCCAGGTTGAGAACCACTGGTCTAAGTGTTTCCCTTCCCCTATGTCTCCTGAATGATAGTTGGGTTGGGTGGCGCAGTAGGTTAAACTGTGCCAGCAGGACTGAAGACCGACAGGTCGCAGGTTCAAATCTGGGAGAGAGTGAATGAGCTCCCTCTATCAGCTCCAGCTCCTCATGCAGGGACATGAGAGAAGTCTCTCACAAGGATGGTAAAACATCAAAAACATCTGGGCATCTCCTGGGCAACGTCCTTGTAGACAGCCAATTCTCACACACCAGAAGCGACTTGCAGTTTTTCAAGTCACTCCTGACACAACACAAAAAAGTTGGGACTGTATATTTTTTCTTCTCTCCTCTATGTTTCTGCTCTTTCTAATTTGTTGTTTGAAATGGAAACTTTTCTATTGCAAGCTTTTTGAATCTGACTTCTGCCTTCTTTCACTTTAGTATGGAGAGTATGTGTTGTGTGCTTTGAGATCTCTCTCTGCTTGTGTGTCAGAGAGGTGTAGCATTGGAGTTTTTCCTCTGCATGATTGCCTTCTAAGATCTGAATTCTTTACAGCCACATCAAATGGCACTTCACGCACTGCTCACTAATGAGCTGATGCTCAACTTTTTGTATCCTGTTTATGTTTTGGGGTGCTCTGCCTCATGTTAGGGTAGTTTTCTCTAACAGTAGATGCTGGGAAAAGATTTTAGCTGAGGTTCCAGAAAGAGTGCCACTGCTAAACGAGGCCAAATACTGGGAAAACTCTGGAGGCTGGACTACAACACCCATCATCCCAACCATTGTCCATATTATAATAATAAATAATAAAACTTTATTTATATACCGCTCTATCTCCCCGAGGGAAATTCAGGGCGGTTTCCAAGTAACATCACCAAAACATACAGAGTAAACAGCATGACATAAAATTAATAAAACAACATAAGCATAAAATTATCACAATAACACATATATATTAAAAAAAATAATCCTGCCAGTTCAGAGCAATTAAAAAGCCGGGCCGAGACTAGTGCAAAATCAAAATATGAAGGGACCAGGAATTCAGTACAGTGCTATTACAGGCTAACAACAATAGCAGGTACAGGTCTGTGGCTGCGCATTTCCAGGGCTGATTAGAGCAATGGTTCTCAACCTGGGGTCCCCAGATGTTTTTGGCCTACAACTCCCAGAAATCCCAGCCAGTTTACTAGCTTTTAGGAATTCTGGGAGTTGAAGGCCAAAAACATCTGGGGACCCCAGGTTGATAACCACTGGATTAGAGGGATGACCAGGGTAATAGATAGGAAGTATAAGGCCATATTCAACAATGTTTGGGGCTGAACTAGAACTGGTCATTCTCAAAGGCTTGTTGAAACCACCAGGACTTCAAGCTCCTACAAAAGAGGGGAGGGATGAGCCTTATTTCCCTTAGAAGGGCGTTCCAGAGGCGGAAGGCCACCACCGAGAAGGCCCTCTCTCTCGTCCCCACCAACCGTACTTGTGACGGTGGTGGGAGCAAAAGGAGGGCCTCCCCAGAAGAGTTCGTGCCAGTTCATAGAAGGAGATGCAATCGCGGAGATAAGCGGGGCCCAAACCGTTTAGAGCTTTATAAGTCATAACCTGCACCTTGAATTTGTCTCAGCAACTTATCAGCAGCCAATGAAGCTTTTTGAATATTGGGTTGTTGTAGGTTTTTCCGGGCTATATGGCCATGTTCTGGAGGCAATTTTTCTCCTGACGTTTCGCCTGCATCTATGGCAAGCATCCTCAGAGGTAGTGAGGTCTGTTGGAAGTAGGAAAAATGGGTTTATATATCTGTGGAATGACCAGGGTGAGACAAAGGACTTTTTTCTGCTGGGGCTAGGTGTGAATGTTTCAGCTGATCACCTTGATTAGCATTCAATGGCTTGGAAGTGCCTGGGGGAATCTTTTGTTGAGAGTGATATTGTTGAGAGTGATAATATTGGTTGGAACTGATGGAAGTTCCATGTCTTATAACAACTGCAAGGCCATATGTTCCTGAAAAACTATCATGGACAAAACTTATGTATTCTGCTATAAGGCAGCTTCCAAGGAAGCAATATCAAGGATAAGGAGTGTATGGACCTCATGCTCTGAGTACATTGCAATGCCTAACCAGCGTAGTCAATGATCAGGAAGAATGGGAAGATACAGGCTAGTCTATCTGGAAGGCCAGATGTTCCCCACGTTTAGCTATATCTCATTTCAGAGATACATTTATCCTACAGAGCTGCGCATTTAAGATGGCTTCTCCCTGAATGAATTTCCCAAACTGGGCTGCATTTTCTGCTCCGAGAGCCCACAATTCCTGGCTGCAGAAACCGCCCTCCAAGGAGGCTCCGCAACATCCCTGTTCCAGTCTCCAGACGAAACCGTATCGCGCTGGTAAGATCCCATCCTCCAGGGCAGAAAAGTCAGCTTGAGTGCCCTAGATCCAAGCAACATCGGCCATCTTTTATAATTTAATGCAAAGGAATGTCACACAGCTATTATTAATCTTCTCTATACGGGGGCATAGCAAAAAAAAAAAAAGGAAAGAAAGGTAATAGGCGTTAGTAGTTTAATCCCCATTGACATCACAAGCCATGTATAAACCACACAGAAGAGGAGCACTTTAATCACACCTCTGGAAACTCCAGCAGCAAAACAAGCATCTTTTGAAATAAGGGAGGGACAAGTGTCCCAATCATGCTACCAATGGAAATTCTGCCATTTGATCGGTTTCATGTCTCAAACTTGGGAGATATTACCAAAGCAGATGGGTAGGGTATTTGAAAAAAATAACAAGGGGAAGTATGAAGTAGAAAAGCAGGTCAGAAAGAAGTGGGAGAGATAACAACAACCAAGATGATTTTTTTATTTTTTTTTTTGGTGGGGACCAAAGAAAAAACGGGAGGGTTTGCTAGCTGCAGGAGTAACCAGCCGAGACAATTATTCTAGCAGCGGCCAGAAGACCATCTGCCTTATTCCCTGGGCTGCCGTTGTTGCCGGCTCAGCAGGGAACAAGCCCAGAAGAGCCGGGCCCCCACTGTTTGGAAGGAGGCCATCTGCCCCATTCCCCAGGCTGTTTGTTATTGCAGGCCTGGTAGGGGCAATTCCCCAGGAGACCGTCAGGCAAGAGCTGGTAGGAAAGGGAGAAAGAGGGACACTGTGCAAAAAGCAAGCACAGTTTGCAACTCATCTGCAACAGCGATGGATGAGGAGAACAGCTCTGATTTATCTCCTGCCCTGTCCACATCTTGGATACGCAGTGATCCCATGGTATCCACTGAGGTTTGGATTCAGGACGTCCCATTGATACCAAAATCCATGAATATTGAAGTCTCATTATAAACAGTGGTGCAATAAATCGGTGTCCCTGACACAAAATGGAAATGCCAAGTTTCCCACTTGATCAGGGACCACTTTAACCAGCAGGTACCAATTGACCAGCAGTGCAGAAGAATTTGAAGTGTAGAATTTGAAGAGGCACGAATGGAGGGTGAAAGAGAGAAATGTGCCAAGAGGAAGGTGCATCAAGCCAACCCTGACCGAGACCACCCTCCACCTGGAAACCGATGCCCTCACGGCGGGAGAAGATGCAGATCAAGAATAGGACTCCACAGTGACCTACGGACCCACCACCAGTACACTGATCATGGAAGACTATCCTACTTGGACAATGAGGAATCACCTAAGTAAGTAAGTAATTGACCAGGGTCCATTTTTACCAGGATCCACTTGACCAGGGACCACTTCAACCAGGGGCCATTTTTACCAGAGACCATTTGACAAGGGACCATTTTGACTAGGGACCAATTTACCAGGGTCCACTTGACCAGAGACTACTTCAACCAGGGACCATTTTGGCCAGGGACCACTTTGACCAGGTACCATTTTGACCAGGGACCACTATGACTGAGGACCATTTTGACCAGGGACCAATTTACCAGGGTCCACTTGACCAAGGACCATTTTGACCAGGACTACTTGAGCAGGGACCACTATGACCGGGGACCATTTTGACCAGGGATCACTTGACCAGGACCATTTTGGAAAGGTATAATGAAGACCAAGGATGTATGTATTAAAGAAGACCTATACTGCTCATCATAACATGCAGGAACTAATCTAGGTCAGCAGCTAAGCAATTAAGTTTGGACCACACCCAGTGAGGTGTGGCTGTGTGTGTGTGTTAGCTTCTGTTCTTGCTCCTGCTTTTGGTTTCCTTTTTGCTTTTGGTTCTCTCTCCTTTGGCAGAAGAAGAAGATGCCATGCTTTTTGGATCTTGCAATGCTTACAAGAACTATGTACATTTGTTACACCATAAGATTTGTTTTTGATGCAACAGTGCCAGTTGACTTTTGAGTCTGCTGAAAAGAGTAAAGTTTTCTGTATTTCCTTTTTACAACTGTGCAAAGTTATTGTGCCTTTGTTGGACTACACTGAATAACCCTTGAAGCGCAACAACTTTGACCAGGGACCACTTGATCAGGATCCACTGTCCAACATCAGCACTAAAAGGGTTATGAATCAGTTACTTTGTCAGCTTTAGATTCAGCTTGGTTGCTTGGGGTGCTGATTCAGAAAATTACATTGGATAGACCACACCAGCTCAAGTTTCCGGTAGAGAACATATACTATCTAGTACAGGGGTCCTCAAACTTTTTAAACCGGGGGCCAGTTTACTGTCCCTCAGACCGATGGAGGGCCGGACTATAGTTTTTTTAAAAAAATCAATAAAAAAATTCCTATGCATATTGCACATATCTTATTTTGCTGTGTGGAAGGACCCTTAGAGGGGGTTCTTTCTAGACCTCTTTAGGCAGTAATTCCAGGAGCAGAGAATGGGAAATCTTCCTATTTCTAGTCTGAACAAAATCTAAAATTATAAATAAATAAATAAGAACACTCAAACACAAGGAACTCCAGACAAGAAACAATCAGGGCCAGCTAATCACCTCTCAACAAAGGATTCTCCCTAAAAACTGTCAGGCTATGAAATGGCAATCAAGATGGCCAATTGAAACATTCATACCTACCTCCAACAGACAAGAATTCTTTCTCCCACCCTGGATCTTCCAAGATTTTCCTGGTTAAAGGTTTTCCTCTGACATGAAGTCTAGTTGTGTCTGACTCTGGGATGTGGTGCTCATCTGGATTTCTAAGTCGAAGAGCCAGCGTTGTCCGTAGACACCTCCAAGGTCATGTGGCCAGCATGACTGCATGGAGCGCCAGGGCAGCCTCCCTTGGCTGGCTCAGGCTGTCCATCAGGCCCGATAGACAGCGTGAGCCTGCCAAGGGAGGAGCAGGCCCGCGCGGCTTACTTGCGAGTAAAGCACCTCACAAGGTGCTTTACGCGCGAGTAGACCATGTGGAGCAGCCTCCCTTGGCTGGCTCAGGCTGTCCATCGGGCCTGATGGACAGCCTGAGCCTGCCAAGGGAGGAGCAGGCCCGTGTGGCCTACTTGCGAGTAAAGCACCTCGCGAGGTGCTTTACGCGTGAGTAGACCATGCGGAGCAGCCTCCCTTGGCTGGCTCAGGCTGTCCATCGGGCCCGATGGATAGCGTGAGCCAGCCAACGGAGGGGCACTGTGTGTGTGGGGGGGGCGCTCCTCCTCCACAGGCCGGATCAGGGCCCATGGTGGGCCGGAAGTGGCCCGCGGGCCGTAGTTTGGGGACCCCTGATCTAGTAGTTGCCATCTGCTTGCCCACAAAACCATATTTAATAATCTAGAGCAGATGTGGTAGTAGTGATCTTTCATGGGTAGTTAGCCTCGCCCCTCCCGACATTCTCATTGCCACGTGGTTTGGAGGCAACGGTGTAGTAATGATGAGGCCACAAACCATATTTTCATTCTTGTGATCCACTGTTGGTCCACGGACCACAGGTTGGGAAACACTGGTCTAGACTCAAGTCTATAGAGTCTCTACCCCAAAACCTGAAAAAATCCCAAATACTTCTGGTCTCAAGTATTTCAGATAAAGGAGCCTCAAGTTGATTATGTTTTTCCATTTCAAATGTGACAAAACAAATAATAAAAGACATCTAAACTTAGGAATTTTTACTACACAATAAAAAGTACACTAAACCCAATCTTCTGCCTGCAAAAAGTGGCTAGTAGATGGATGGATAATTCAGTTCATCCTATTGTTTCTGGACAAATGTATGAGTTTTTGGGATAAACATGAGCAAACATGAGCACAAAATAAGCTAAATGCAGAAAAACGAGAAATGTCTAAACTTCTAGTCGCAGAAGTCAGGAAATAAGGGAAGAGACATATATGAAAGAAACAAACTTGTGCCATATTTTGGATCCAAATACCAAAAATGCAAATCGCAGCTCTCCCTCGAGAGCTCTTTTCAGCGAGAGAACAACACAGTAATAATAAGCACTTATATATACTTTACATTTTGAAAGCATGGCACAAACAGCGACTAATGGGAAAGGCAAGGATACATAATGTGCAAACTAATTCATGTGCTCATTTTCTCTGCAAAGTCAGTGGAATGGCGTTCGCAATTAGATTCCACCACCCCGCATATCAACACGGATGTAAGTGGGAAAATTAACACACAAACGCGCACCGACACCTACACACAAAACACACATATATAAACATTTTGCCTCACAGCGAGCGCAATTCCAAAAGGTCCCTTTGAACACAAGCAATTTAATCTAACTTCATAAAAAAAGCAAACTAGTATTTTTGTTTCCTCGGAATTAAAATATGCAGATGCTAGCCTTCAGGATGTTAATATGTGGGCAGTTTAAAAAATATACATTAGTGAACACATGTTTTGCATTCTTCAAAACAAAAAAGGAAACAGCAGCTTATCTGAATGGAAATTTGCAAAATGAGTGGTGTGGTGCAGCCGTTAATCAAACAAAACATTTAAATAAGCAAATTAAGGAAATAAAAGCTATATTAGGAGGGGAAATTCGACAGCTTTACAATAAAGGAGTCCCTTGCTGAATAAAGTAAAAGGGAGTGTAATGGCTATACAATAGAACTCCAGAGTTCAAAACACAGGCAATATTGGGATGTAACTAGTTACAAATAACTCCAACTATTAATTGTTTCCCTTTATCCAGTAATAAAAGTATAGCTATATTACATTATGGTTTCAAAAGGAGGAATAGAGAAAGAGTGGGAGCAGAATAGATGGATGGATGGATGGATGGATGGATAAATGGATGGATGGATAAATGGATCAATAAATGGAAAGGTGGATAGGTGGATGGATGGATGGATGGATGGATGGATGGATGGATGGATGGAGAGACAGACAGACAGACAGATGGATAGATACATGGATGGATGGATGGATGGATGGATGGATGGATGGATGGATGGAGAGATGGAGAGATAGGTAGGTAGATGACTACGTAGATGGATGGGTGGATGGATAGATAGGTAGGTAGGTAAGTAGGTAGATGGATAGATAAATGGATGGAAGGGTGGATGATAGATGGGTGGGTGGATGGATGGATGGAAAGATAGATAGATAGAGATAGATAGATAGATAGATAGATAGATAGATAGATAGATAGATAGATGGATAAATGGATGGATGGATGGATAAATGGATGGATGGATAAATGGATCAATAAATGGATAGGTGGGTAAATGGATGGATGGATGGATGGATAGAGAGACAGACAGACAGACAGACAGATGGATAGATACATGGATGGATGGATGGATGGATGGATGGAGAGATGGAGAGATAGGTAGGTAGATGACTACGTAGATGGATGGGTGGATAGATAGGTAGGTAGGTAAGTAGGTAGATGGATAGATAAATGGATGGATGGATAGATGCGTGGGTGGATGGATGGAAAGATAGATAGATATATATATAGAGAGAGATAGATAGATAGATAGATAGATAGATAGAGATAGATAGACAAATGGATGGATAGACAGATCAATAAATGGATAGATGGATAAATGGATGGATGGATATATAGATAGACAGACAGACAGATGGATAGATACATGGGTGGGTGGGTGGATGGATGGATGGATGGATGGAGAGATGGAGGGATAGGTAGATGGCTATGTAGATGGATGGGTGGATGGATAGGTAGGTAGGTGGATAGATAAATGGATGGAAGGATGGATGGATAGCTAGATGGATGGATAGATGGCTGGGTGGAGGGATGGATGGAAAGATAGATAGATAGATAGATAGATAGATAGATAGATAGATGATAGATAGATAGACAAATGGATGGATGGACGGACGGACAGACAGACAGACAGACAGACAAATTGATGGATGGATGGATGGAGGAATGAATTGATAGATGGTTGGATAGATGGAGAGTGAGAGAGAAGGTGAAGGAAGAAACTGCTTGCTAGCTATAATAAGTTGCGGTGAGATGGATACAGCAACTCAAAACAACAGTAGTTGTTAACTTGTAAAGTTCTTGAATTGTTTAAAGTGTCATTTTCTTGTCTAAATAAATCATTGCTTTCAGTTGAATCCCATTTGTTTATATTTCGTCTGTTTGTTACCTGAGATCTCATAGTTATAATAATAAAGTGGGTAACAATATTTCAGTCTATAAACATAGAAACATTTGGAGAGGCACAACAGGGCCTTGAAGACTAACCAAATTGGGAGACATTGTAAATATATCCGAGAAGACTAAGCAGTCTGCAAAACTATTCACAAGCCCATAGGTGTAAAATACATGGAAAAGGAGGCTTCTGTCTCCTGGAGGCTTTCTATACTCTACAAATGGACTGCTATGATTCCACTTCAAGTGCCGAACTATATCTGATGGCAGTTTGGGATTTGTAGTCTGATGGCTGAGAATTCAAAATCCCCTTGCCCTAAACATACATCCTTGGGCACCATGGGTTGTAAACATGGGACTTAAGGGAGAAATATAACTCTGTATAGTGTGAATAGGTCCTTGGTTTCTATGCTATGTTCACGTTATCCAACCTCCATCAACAGGAAAAGTCACTTGCATGCATCCAATCCGTGCATATGAGAAAGGGATGAGAGAGAGAAAGAGAGGGGGAGAGAGAGAGATGAGTGTATGGCAGGATTTCTCAAACTGAGGTCCGGTACCCCGGGAAGGGGGTCACAAAGGGGTGTCAGAGGGCTTGCCCAAGACCATCAGAAAACACAGTATTTTCTGTTGGTCATGGGGGTTCTGTGTGAGAGGTTTGGCCCAATCCTATCATTGGTGGGGTTTAGAATGCTCTTTCACTGTAAGTGAACTATACATCCCAGTAACTACAACTCCCAAATGTCAAGACCTATTTTCCCAAAACTGCGCCATTGTTCACAATTGGGTATATTGAGTATTCATGCCAAGTTTGGTCCAGATCCATTATTGTTTGAGTCCACAGTGCTCTCTGGATGTAGGGGAACTACAACTCCAAAACTCAAGGTCAATGCCCACCAAAACCTTCCAGTATTTTCTGTCGATCATGGGAGGTCTGTGTGTCAAGTTTGGTTCGGTTCCATCGTTGGTGGAGTTCAGAATGCTCTTTGATGGTAGGTGAACTATAAATCCCCAACTACAACTCCCAAATGACAAAATCAATCTCCCCCAACCTCACCAGTATTCAAATGTGGGCATATTGGGTATTTGTGCCAAATTTGGTCCAGTGAATGAAAATATATCCTGCATATCAGGATATATATTCAGAACAGTAGCAGAATTACAGTTCTGAAATAGCAACGAAAATAATTTTATGGTTGGGGGTCAGAACAGCATGAGGTACTGTAATAAGAGGTTGCAGCATTGGGAAGATTGAGAAACACTGCTGTACAATGTGGATGGCTGCATCTACACCATAGAATTAACGCAGTTTGGCACCACTTTTAACTGCCCTGGCTCAATGCTATAGAACAGTGGTTCTCAACCTTCCTAATGCCGTGGCCCCTTAATACAGTTCCTCATGTTGTGGTGACCCCCAACCGTAACATTATTTTATTCTACAGTGTAGGTGCACCCTATGCTTCCCATACTTAGCTATAGTCTTGCTCCCTAAATATGCAGTATTTTGGGGAGAAAGCCTTTGTTATGGAAAAGTAGAGCTGCCAATCACCCATGGAGATGCTTCTTCCCTGCTGTATCCGCCTCTTTGGGAAGGTCTGGGAATAGAATGAGGGCAAGTTTGGGAGATAATGGGTGCTGGGCAGGATTATCCCTGTTCCCAGGCTTGGGATAATAGGATTCCAGGAGAGACCTTGATGGGCCCAGGATTTTAAAGACAATGAGTTATTGGGTGCTCTGATGGGCTTTGAAGAGGCAACAAAAGGGTCATGGAGTTGGGCAATTAGGTTTTTGGTTTCTTCTGCCTTGGGATCCTTTGTGGCTCAGGCTTCCTGCTTATTGTGATGGTGCAAGAATGGGGGAAATGTGTGATGCATTGCTTTTGCAACTTGGAGCACAACCCTGGAGGGGCAGTTGATTCCCAACCTTCCTAATGCCACTACCCCTTAATACAGTTCCTCACTTCATGGTGACCCCCAACCATAACATTATTGTCGTTGCTACTTCATAACTGTAATTTGGCTACTGTTATTTTCATTTCATGGGCCAAATTTGGCACAAATACCCAATACGCTCAAATTTGAATACTGGTAGGGTTGTGGGCAGGTGATTTTGTCATTTGGGAGTCGTAGTTGCTGGGATTTATAGATCACCTACAATCAAAGCGTAATTCCAATGATGGAATTGAACCAAACTTGGCATATAGAACTCCCGTGACCAACAGAAAATACTGAAAGGGTTTGGTGAGCATTGACCTTGAGTTTTGGAGCTGTAGTTCACCTACATCCAGAGAGAACTTTGGACTCAAACAATGTTGGATCTGGACCAAGCTTGACACAAATACTCAATATGGCCAAATGTGAACACTGGTAGAGTTTGGGGAAAATAAGAGCTTGACATTTGGGAGATGTAGTTGCTGGGATTCATAGTTCACCTACTATCAAAGAGTAATTCCAATGATGGAACTGAACCAAACTTGGTACACAGAACTCCCATGACATGACCAACATAAAATACTGAAAGGGTTTGGTGGGCATTGACCTTGAGTTTTGGAGTTGCAGTTCACCTAATTCCAGAGAGCACTCTTGACTCAAACCATGGTAGATCTGGACCAAACTTGGCACAGATACTCAATATGGCCAAATGTGAACACTGGTAGAGTTTGGGGGAAATAGAGCTTGACATTTGGGAGATGTAGTTGCTGGGATTTAGAGTTCACCTACAATCAAAGAGTAATTCCAATGATGGAATTAAACCAAACTTAGCACACAGAACTCCCATGACCAACTCCCATGACCAACAGAAAATACTGAAAGGTTTTGGTGGGCATTGACCTTGAGTTTTGGAGTTGTAGTTCACCTACATCCAGAGAGCACTGGGGACTCAAACAATGATGGTTCTGGACCAAACTTGGCATGAATACTCAATATGCTCAAATGTGAACACTGGGGGACTTGGGGGAAAAGTGTGGCATAGACACTGAGAACCTTGACATTTGGGAGTTGTAGTTGCTGAGATTTATAGCTCACCTGCAATCAAAGAGCATTCTGAACTTCACCAATGATAGAATTGGGCCAAACTTCCCACACAGAATGCCCATGACCAACAGAAAATACTGTGTTTTCTGATGATCTTTGATGACCTCTCTGACACCCCCTTGTGACACCTCCCCCCAGGATCCCGACCCTCAGGTTGATAACCCTAACCCTAAGGGGACCTCATGAGTCAATCCATTCACCCCTTTTCTTTTGGGGTCCCACTTTTTCTATAAGCAATGGCTTGCAAAGATTAGAAACACGGATAGCTGAAAATATACCAAACATCATCACTAACTTTGACAAGTTGACGTTTGAACCAAAGTACAGTCGAGTCAGTCAAATGTATAACGCACTGCTCATCTTTCCCACCTCCCCAAAAACATAAAAGCTAAAATGTACAACTGGAATTGATGCCCGCAATTACAAATTGTCATGTGGAGTCAATACAAAGACAACTTGAGAGCAAAAGTTAAGGGGAGGAAGGGGAAAAAAACAATGCAGCTTTTTCACATATTTGTCAATCAAAGTTATTGCTAATGACACTTTGGATGAGATGAGACAGACAAGAAAATTGGTATCCATTAAAGCCTCTTTACTGCGGCACAATGCAAGAACATCAAACTGGCTCACATACAAGAAAGTAAAATAAAACCAAGAGCTCGCAAGGAAGAAACTTTGGAAATGCACTAACCTCCAACCGCTGTTAACTATTTCACTTGCTGGTTTTCTTTGCCATGTTGTATTTACATCCTCCCACTGCATTCACATCAAATTCATGTGTTGTGCTTTCAAGCCACCTATCAATTGTGGCAACATCGTGAATTGTATAGTGTTTGCTAAGGGATGGGTAAAAGGTGAGCTCTGCTTTCACAGATTGTGATGCATCGCCTCATTCTCCCCAAGCCCTATCTTTATACTAACTTACTTACTTAGACGATCCCTCGTAGCTCAAGGATGATTATCTTCCAAGATCAGTGTACTAGCGGTGGGTCCGTAGGTGGCTATGGAGCCCTATTCTTGCGTAGTGAGGACATCAATTTCCAGATGGAAGGCAGTCCTGGTCTGGGTTGGCTTGACGTGCCTTCCTCTTGGCACGTTTCTCCCTTTTGCCCTCCATTCGTGCTTCTTCAAATTCTACAGCACTGCTGGTCACAGCTGATCTCCAGTTAAAGCGCTCAAGGGCCAGGGCTTCCCAGTTCTCGGTATCTATGTCAGTTTTTAAGGTTGGCTTTAAGCCCCTCTTTAAATCTCCTGTCATCCAACATTCCTTCCATTCTTGAGTTCAGAGTAGAGTAACTGCTTTGGGAGACGGTGATCAGGCATTCGGACAACGTGGCCGGTCCAGCAGAGTTGATGGCAGAGGAGCATTGCTTCAATGCTGGTGGTCTTTGCTTCTTCCAGCATGCTGACATTTGTCTGCCTGTCTTCTCAAGAGATTTGCAGGATTTTTTGAAGGCAACGCTGATGGAATCGTTCCAGGAGTTGCATGTGACGTCTGCAGATAGATATCTACTGCATTTCATAAGCAGGTTTTTTTTTTGTCATGTCAGGAGTGACTTGAGAAACTGCAAGTCGCTTCTGGTGTGAGAGAATTGCCCATCTGCAAGGACTTGCCCAGGGGAGGCCCGGATGTTTTGATGTTTTATCATCTTTGTGGGAGGCTTCTGTCATGTCCACGCATGAGGAGCTGGAGCTGATAGAGGGAGCTCATCCGCGCTCTCCTCGGATTCAAACCTGCGACCTGTCGGTCTTCAGTTCTCCCGGCAAAGGGGTTTAACCCCCTGTGCCACCGGGGGCTCCTTATAAGCAGGTCATAACTAGTCAAAAGATGGACTTTTAGTAGAAAGAGACAAGGATTTATAGTGCCATTTTCTGGGATTTTCCCCCCCTTTCTACCAAATTCTACCTTTATCTTTCTTTGATGCCATTTATATATCTTTAAGGAAACTTGTGTCTGTTTCCAGATGGAAGTCATCTAGTGCTCCCAAGGAATGTATAGCTGTTTCATGTTTGAAAATGAAAAGACGGAAGAAGTGACAAGAAAACACAAGAGGGTTACAAGTGGAGTACAATTCCTATGGAGGCAAGGCAGTGAGGAAAGCCTTTGGAAGCATCTTTCCATATCCTTTCTCAGTGCACTTGGAAGCATCGTTGGAGATGCTTTTAGAGACGAGCAAAAGTAGAGAGTTGACTTGCAAAGAGATACTGCAGAAGGAAATGGAGATATTTCCTCTGCAGATCTTCTCAAAATGTCAACACTCATTTAGGTGTAAGAAGCAGTGTTCTCAACCTTTCTAATATTATGACCCCTTAATACAGTCCCTGTTGTGGTGACCCCAACCATAACATCATTTTCATTGCTACTTCATAACTGTAATTTTGCTGCTGTCATGAATCGCAATGTAAATATTTGATATGCAGGATGTATTTTCATTCACTGGATCAAATTTGGCACAAATACCAGATATGCTGAAATTTGAATACTGGTGGGGTTGGGGATTTATATTGTCATTTGGGAGTTGCAGTTGCTGGGATTTATAGTTTACCTACAATCAAAGAGCATTCTGAACTTCACCAACGATGGAATTGAACCAAACTTGGCACACAGAACTCCCATGACCAACAGAAAATACTGGAAGGGTTTGGTGGGCATTGACCTTGAGTTTTGGAGTCGTAGTCCACATATATCCAGAGAGTATTGTGGACTCAAACAATGATGGATCTGGACCAAACTTGGAACAAATACTCAATATGCCAAAATG
Organism: Anolis sagrei; assembly: GCF_037176765.1. Classification (NCBI taxonomy): domain Eukaryota; kingdom Metazoa; phylum Chordata; class Lepidosauria; order Squamata; family Anolidae; genus Anolis; species Anolis sagrei. Next base: position 31,442,608 of record NC_090028.1, read on the forward strand.
TGAGCACTGGTGGAGTTTGGGGAAAATAGACCTTGATATTTGGGAGTTGTTGCTGGGATTTATAGTTCACCAACAATCAAAGACCATTCTGAACCCCACCAACAATAGAATTGGGCCAAACTTCCCATGACCAACAGAAAATACTGACACCTCTGACACCCCCCTCATGACCTCCCCCCCCCCCCCGGGGTCCCAACCCCCAGGTTGAGAAACACTGCTATAGACCAATCTCCTTATTGTGCCATCTTCAAAGCAGGTAATCTGGATGTATCTGTGTAAATGAATATTAATCATTTTTAACTGGGAAATGTTTAATCCTGTTGAAATTTAATCCTGTTTTAATGTTTGCATATTTGTATATTTTAAATCATATGTTGATGCTTTTGTGTTAAGCCCCTTTGAGTCTCCTGCTAGAGAGATAAAGTGAGGTATAAAGGTCAAGTTTTCCACTTGAAATTAAGTCTAGTCGCGTCCAACTCTGCGGGGTGGTGCTCATCTCCATTTCTAAGGTGAAGAGCCGGCATTGACCATAGACACCTCCTAGGTCACGTGGCCAGCATGACTGCATGGAGCGCCGTTACCATTCCACCAGAGCAGTACCTATTGATCTACTCACATCTGCATATTTTCAAACTGCTAGGTTGGCAGAAACTGGGACTGAGAGTGGGAGCTCACGTTTCTCCACGGATTTGAACTTGTGACCTTTCGGTCACCAAGTAACACTATTTATTAGGAAAAAGCCAATTTTTGATTTTGTTTTTTTATTAATGCTCCCATTAGAAAATACTCAATCTCTTTGTGTTTGCTGTGGTTGGCAGAAGCTGGGGCTAACAGCAGGAGCTCACCCTGCTCCCTGAATTCGAACTACTGACCTTTCAGAAGGCAAGTTCAGCAGCTCAGCACTTTAACCCAGGGGGGACCTGTTGTTAAATATATATGATTTTAATGTTTCATGTTTATTTTTATTAGTCTTAGTACTATGGCTGTTGTATATGATCATACTTATTAAAATAAATGGAAAGAGTGTTACGAACTCCATTAATACAAATGATATTTAACAACCTTTGAAATGAAAGCTACCTTCTTTTTTTTTTTTGCTACCGAAATGTTCTCATAGTAATGTCAAACTGAAGATCACAAAGCCTTTAAAAGAAGCCATCCACAAATAAATCAAGCCCAAGTTACATCTGAAGTATGTCATTGTAATTTGACTTCAGTACTTAACGATCGGTCTAATTTCCTTCTAATGCACAGCCATCCGTCCTGGAATGAAGACTTATAGCACAAAAAGTCCTTCGCTGGTATTTTCAACAGTTCCTAATGGGCAAATTACAAATTATGGGACTGCAATATCTCAGCTCCACAATGGCTCTCAGCATATAGCTTGAATTAAGAGCGTCGCTGTGGTATAATGTTGTTGGGACGAGGATGAAGTCTAGAGAGATGGGGCTGTTGTGAGCAATGAATGGGGTGCCATGAACTCCTCCTGACCTACATTCATTTACGCATGAAATCAAAATAAGAATTGGGGAGAAGAAAGGGATGTGCCTGTCCTGGCACTATTTTCATAACCTGTCCATACAGTGATCACACTGGCCAACACACATATTGGTTACTCAAATATGGCACCAGTTTTCCCCTATCACAGTGTTTCTCAACCTAGGGGTCACGACCACTGGATGGGTCGCAAGCCAGTGTCAGAGGGGTCACCAAATACCATCATAAAAAATGGTATTTTCTGTTGGTCATGGGGGTTCTGTGTGGGAATTTTGGCCCAATTCTATCATTGGTGGGGTTCATAATGCTCTTTCATTGTAGGTGAACTATACATCTCAGCAACTACAACTCCCTAACGTCAAGGTCTATTTTCCCCAAACTCCACCAGTGTTCTGTTGTGGCTGAGATGTTCTGTGATGATGAGGATGATGGGATTCCGATTCCTAACTCTTTTTCTGTGCCTCAGTTCTCTGGGCCTGTGGCTCCCACAGACAGTGCAGAGTCAACATCAACACAGCGGTTCTCAGGAGAAAAGAATTTTAACGAAGGAGATAGCAAACAGGTGGGGAGACATTTGCCTTCTTCCCACACTGATAGTGAAAGTACTGAGAGCCTTGATAGTGACCTGACCCGGCAAGCTCGTCTTGATTTGCGGGTCAGGCGGAGTTCTCGCTTGGCCGGCAGATGAGAAGCCAGCTCGGTGAAAGGTCATCACAATGATTTAATGTAATGTATTCATGTTAGAAAGGTATTTAGGCTTCTTGCAAACCAAGGGAAAGCGTCAGTTCAACGTAGCTTATTAGCCTGGAAGCTTCATGGAATAACCTTAGCCTGGAAAGCAGTACGCTTGGGATTTCTTGCATTGTGATTCATGCGGCAATTGTTTCATTGCTTGTACCTGGGACTCTGGTTTGAACGTTTATGTCTCTTGCTTTTACCTGAAGATGTTTGGAGCTATATTCTGCATTTAACCTTAATCTTTGGAACTTTGCAATGCTTATTCTTTATTTTGACTTGGATTTTTCCCTCAACAAACTATAAAACTACAGCTCTTGTGTGGTGGTGTTTGGAAGCAAGGTGAAGCTTACTCTGAGTTGCAACATGTTCACATTTGGGCATACTGAGGATTCATGCCAAGTTTGGTCCAGATCCACCATTGTTTGACTCCACAGTGAACAATGGATGTAGGTGAACTACAACTCCAGAACTCAAGGTCAATGCTCACCAAACCCTTCCACTATTTTCTGTTGGCCATGGAAATTCTATGTCCCAAGTTTGGTTCAATACCATCGTTGGTGGAGTTCAGGATGCTCTTTGATTGTAGGTGAACTATACATCCCAGCAACTACAACTCCCAAGTGACAATATTGATAAAAACAACTCCCTTCCCTCCAACCCCACCAGTATTGAAATTGGAATGTATTTGGCTTTTTCCTAATAAATAGTGTTACTTCTGACCGAAAGGTCGCAGGTTCGATCCGTGGAGCAGCATGAGCTCCTGCTGTCAGCCCCATCTTCTGTCAACCTAGCAGTTCGAAAACATGCAAATATGAGTGGCAGGATGGTAATGGCACTCCATGCAGTCATGCTGGCCACATGACCTTGGAGGTGTATATGGACAACGCCAGCTCTTCGGCTTAGAAATGGAGATGAGCACCAACCTCCAGAGTCAGACACAACTGGACTTAATGTCAGGGGAAAACCTTTACCTTAGTGTTACCAATTAAATAAATAATATTACCAAAACAAACGATGCCTTTTTCAAATAACTCGGGCACTGCTGTGTACCCAAGCTAATACATAAATGAGAACAATACATGGTCTGATACTACAAGGAATCTTGAGATGATTGCAATGATGTAAAGGCAACCAAAACAATGTCTGTCCAACCTCAAAAGGCCCATGATCTTCTAAAACACCTCCTGGAAACATGTCTCCACATGAAAAAGTACGGGTCTATCAACACCATTGAGCAAATGCAGTTGGACACCACCTGAACTGCCATGGCTCAATGCAGTGGAATGATGGGAGTTGTGGTTTGGCAAGGTCATGAGCCTTCTTTGCCAATGAGTGCTGGTGTCTCACCAAACTACAAGTCCCAGGTGGGAGGCTTCTATAGTGTGAACTGCAAAACATACATTATAATAGCATTTATCCTGTGCTTTCTCCATGAATGGCGGTGAGGTCAGTGCATTTTCAGTTCTGCCCAGAACTAATACGAGGATCAACATGGCATTTACATGGGGCAGGAAAGGAGTTGCTGGTGTTACAGTGAAAATTTAAATGATAATTGAAATCTTGTACTTTATGAAATGCCATACACGGTAATGGTCCTATACACTCCCAATGGTATCTGGGGCATGATTGGAGATAATGCAGGAGAGAGAATTCTCTGTTATGGCGCCCAGAGTGGTGCTCTGGAAGATCCATTTGGTACTCTCTGTAATGACTTGTCATCACTTAATGAAGATGTATTCATTTCAGCAGGCATTTTTAAATCTGGCGAGTGGGTTATATCATCCGGATTCGTGCTTGCCTTGTTTACTTTGATATAGGAGAAAGAGAGCTGAAGACAGGCAAGAGAGGGTGTTCTACCATTGCTATCCATCACAACCAGACACAGTGAAGACATCCGCCCTTGCGCTATGCTACTCTGCTGCTGAGTACGCAAGCCCAGTGTGGAACACATCTCACCACACTAAAACAGTGGATGTGGCTCTGAATGAGACATGCCGCATTATCACGGGGTGTCTGCGCCCTACACCACTGGAGAAATTACACTGCTTAGCCGGTATTGCACCACCTGACATCTGCCAGGAAGTAGCAGCCAATAGTGAAAAGACCAAGACAGAGACATCTCCAGCTCATCCCCCTGTTTGGGTATCAGCCAGCACGTCAACAACTTAAATCTAGAAATAGTTTTCTAAGATCTACAGAGACACTCGCTGGAACACCTCAGCAAGCGAGAGTCCAAAAGTGGCAGGCTCAAACCCAGAACCTCAACCAATGGCTGATAGAATCATAGAATCATAGAATCAAATAGTTGGAAGAGACCTCATGGGCCATCCAGTCCAACCCCCTGCCAAGAAGCAGGAATATTGCATTCAAATCACCCCTGACAGATGGCCATCCAGCCTCTGTTTAAAAGCTTAAAAGAAGTGGATAAGCACCCTCTATCATAGAATCATAGAATCAAAGCGTTGGAAGAGACCTCATGGGCCATCCAGTCCAACCCGCTGCCAAGAAGCAGGAATATTGCATTCAAATCACCCCTGACAGATGGCCATCCATCCTCTGTTTAAAAGCTTCCAAAGAAGGAGCCTCCACCACACTCCGGGGCAGAGAGTTCCACTGCTGAACAGCTCTCACAGTCAGGAAGTTCTTCCTCGTGTTCAGATGGAATCTCCTCTCTTGTAGTTTGAAGCCATTGTTCCGCGTCCTAGTCGCCAAGGAAGCAGAAAACAAGCTTGCTCCCTCCTCCCTGTGGCTTCCTCTCACATATTTATACATGAGAGACTCCCCCCTGGGCACACAGAAGACTGGGCAACTTGGAAGGCGCTGAACAGACTGCACTCGGGCACCACAAGATGCAGAACCAATCTTAAAAAATGGGGCTACAAAGTGGAATCCATGACATGCGAGTGTGGAGAAGAAGGCATCCATGAAGTGCAGTCAGACTCTTATTTGCTGTGTTTACGAGGGTTGAATGAAAAGTAATGCCTCCACCTTTGTTACTTGGGCTTGGATGGGAATATTTTAATAAATAATCCTTAGAATGTGCTCTTTAACTACCACTATTCACTTTTCCACATAATCACCAGACAATTGGATACATTTCTGCCAACGATGAAGCCATCACAGAAGAAGTCGACATTCTGTTTCCGCAACCCATCATGCACAGATCTTCTGATAGCCAAGCAAAGCAATAATGTGACCCGCACGTTCTTGTGAAATGCCAATTATGTTTGAAATCTGTGATACGACAATTGTCCTGAATGAATCTGTCAACCTCTTGCTTGTGAAACTCAGTGGTTGCTGTCACAGGACGTCCAACTCTTTGTTTGTCACGCAAATCAGATGTTCCCACTCAACATCTTTAAACTTACTTGCCCAACGATGCACAGTACTCACATCAACACAATCTCCATAAACAGCTTGCATTCTCTGATGAATCCCCTTTGGGGTGACACCTTCTGCTGTCAAGAATTCAATGACTGCATGTTACTTAAGTTGCATTGACCAACCGTTTGTGCAGGGTTCCATACTTCGCACTTTAACAACACAATAAAAAATAATAATAATCTTTATTTATACCGTGCTACCATCTCCCCAAGGGGACTCGGGGCGGCTTACATAAGGCCAAACCCAACAAAGTACATCAGTAAAAAAAAACAAAGCAATTAAGCAAGCAAAACAGAATACAAATATTATAAATAACATATAAGCAGTAACACACTAGAAATTTACAACACTGTGGGCAGGGCCAGATGTAGTGGATTGAAAAATTTAAAACACTGGGCATGAATAGAAGTAAGGTATGTTTAACAGGGGGGATTTAGGGGGTAATGTAGGGAGATCAATCTAACGGGTAGATAAAGTGCTTCAGAGGACATATTGCAAAAAATTAGTCAGATCAGGGCATTGTTTCCTTTATTCAGGGAAGACACACTGGAACAGCCACATTTTCAAGACTGCCATTGTGGGGGTTTGTCTGATATCCTTGGGGAGTGAGTTCCAGAGTCGGGACGGGACGGGGGGGGCAACCATAGAGAAGGCCCTCTCCCTCATTCCCACCAGTCACGCCTGTGAAGGGGGCAGGAGCGAGAGCAGGGCCTCTCCACATGATCGAAGGGATTACAACCGTTCAATGCTATGGCTTCCCGCCAAAATGGAACTGTAGAGGAGAGTCTACTGAACAAGCCATGCCTGTGAAGGGGGCGGGAGCAAGAGCAGGGCCTCTCCACATGATCGAAGGGATCACAACCATTCAATGCTATGACTTCCCGCCAAAATGGAACTGTAGAAGAAAGTCTACTGAACAAGCCATGCCTGTGAAGGGGGCAGGAGCGAGAGCAGGGCCTCTCCACATGATCGAAGGGATCACAACCATTCAATGCTATGACTTCCCACCAAAATGGAACTGTAGAAGAAAGTCTACTGAACAAGCCATGCCTGTGAAGGGGGCGGGAGCAAGAGCAGGGCCTCTCCACATGATTGAAGAGATCACAACCATTCAATGCTATGGCTTCCTGCCAAAATGGAACTGTAGAGGAGAGTCTACTGAACAAGCCATGCCTGTGAAGGGGGCGGGAGCGAGAGCAGGCCCTCTCCACATGATTGAAGAGATCACAACCATTCAATGCTATGGCTTCCTGCCAAAATGGAACTGTAGAGGAGAGTCTACTGAACAAGCCATGCCTGTGAAGGGGGCGGGAGCGAGAGCAGGGCCTCTCCACATGATTGAAGGGATCACAACCGTTCAATGCTATGACTTCCCACCAAAATGGAACTGTAGAAGAGAGTCTACTGAACAAGCCATGCCTGTGAAGGGGGTGGGAGCGAGAGCAGGGCCTCTCCACATGATCGAAGGGATCACAACCGTTCAATGCTATGGCTTCCCGCCAAAATGGAACTGTAGAGGAGAGTCTACTGAACAAGGCACGCCTGTGAAGGGGGCGGGAGCGAGAGCAGGGCCTCTCCACATGATCGAAGGGATCACAACCGTTCAATGCTATGGCTTCCCGCCAAAATGTTACTGTAGAGGAGAGTCTACTGAACAAGCCACGCCTGTGAAGGGGGCAGGAGCGAGAGCAGGGCCTCTCCACATGATCGAAGGGATCACAACCATTCAATGCTATGGCTTCCCGCCAAAATGGAAGTGTAGAGGAGAGTCTACTGAACAAGCCAGTACCTGTTGCATACCATTACTGCCATCTGGTGAGGAGTTACAAAGGTGGAGGCATTACTTTTCATTCAACCCTCGTATAAGAAAGACTTCTAGTATGAAACTTTGACAAATGGAACTGTAGAAGAGAGTCTACTGAACAAGCCACGCCTGTGAAGGGGGCAGGAGCGAGAGCAGGGCCTCTCCACATGATTGAAGGGATCACAACCTTTCAATGCTACGGCTTCCCGCCAAAATGGAACTGTAGAGGAGAGTCTACTGAACAAGCCAGTACCTGCTGCACACCATTACTGCCATCTGGTGAGGAGTTACAGAGGTGGAGGCATTACTTTTCATTCAACCCTCGTATAAGAAAGACTTCTAGTTTGTTTGTTTTTTAATCGTGTCAGGAGTTGCTCCTGTTGTGAGAGAATTGGCCGTCTGCAAGGACGTTGCCCAGGGGACGCCCGGATGATTTTTGATGTTTTTAACATCCTTGTGGGAGGCTTCTCTCATGTCCCCGCATGAGGAGCTGGAGCTGATAGAGGGAGCTCATCCGCCTCTCCCCGGATTCAAACCTGCGACCTGTCGGTCTTCAGTCCTGCCGGCACAGGGCTTTAACCCACTGCGCCACCGGGGGCTCCGGTAAGACTTCTAGTATGAAACTTTGACAAATGGAACTGTAGAGGAGAGTCTACTGAACAAGCCACACCTGTGAAGGGGGCAGGAGCGAGAGCAGGGCCTCTCCACATGATCGAAGGGATCACAACCATTCAATACTATGGCTTCCCACCAAAATGTTACCGTAGACGAGAGTCTACTGAACAAGCCAGTACCTGTTGCATACCATTACTGCCATCTGGTGAGGAGTTACAAAGGTGGAGGCATTACTTTTCATTCAACCCTCATACAAGAAAGACTTCTAGTATGAAACTTTGACAAATGGAACTGTAGAGGAGAGTCTACTGAACAAGCCACGCCTGTGAAGAGGGCAGGAGCGAGAGCAGGGCCTCTCCACATGATCGAAGGGATCACAACCATTCAAGGCTACGGCTTCCCGCCAAAATGGAAGTGTAGAGGAGAGTCTACTGAACAAGCCAGTACCTGCTGCATACCATTACTACCATCTGGTGAGGAGTTACAAAGGTGGAGGCATTACTTTTCATTCAACCCTCGTACAAGAGAGACTTCTAGTATGAAACTTTGACAAAGTTGATTCAACTTATAGCAACATAGACCATAGACCATAGCTGATGTTCAGGATGATGTTGAGAATGGAGCTAGTTACCTTCTCAACATCATCCTGAACATCAGCAAAGCTCAGCAAAAAGCAACTATAAGGGTGTATATGTGCTTTTTCCATGTTGCGGTTGTACCTCCCATTCTGCTCCAGCTGCATCAGGCCTTTCTTATTGTTTGTCTAGCTCTTGAAAGCAACTGTAAAGCATTTGCCGTTTCGCCTGTCACCAATGCCAACTGATCCCCTTTGAAATGTAAAATCCAAGCGCCAGAGTGAGTCGATGCCCGCCCGCCCGCCCGCCACAGAAGCCGGAGAGCCCAACAACCATTCATAAGCCTAGAGGCAGGTAATTCAGTTCAACATGAAACTGGCAAACAACAGTATGTTTTATTTAATTAGGATCAACAGAAGAGATAAACCTCACAGCAGGGTGAGTAATGACAACATTTCAAAAATAATTCATGCCCAGGTAACAAAAGGGCAAATTTCAATTACATTTTTTTAAAAGGCTTTAAAAGTTGACTTAACGCATCCACATCCAAGGGGAGAAAAAAAAGAATATACAAACATGCTGGGGATGATTAATCAGAGGCGTTTCAAGAAGCATCATATGCTACTCTATTGTTTTTCATATACACCCAAATGGATTTTCTAAGTAAATATAGCCGATAATGAGGCAAATAAATCCCCAATCTCCATCACTTCCTAGCATCAGACCAAAAGGTAAGGGAGGGAGGGTGGACTCAAGCAGTCCCAGGCAGTGTGGGAATGCAATTGTAATCTGCATGATGCAAAACTGGGCAAATATAAAAAAATACAAAAAAAAAATAGGGTTGAAAGGGCCCCCAAATTAGCATTTGCCATACTATAGACTTCCGGGTATTTTGGACTTCAGCTCCCAGACTCTCCGGGTTTTGTTTTTTGTGTGTGTCAGGAGCGACTTGAGAAACTGCAAGTCGCTTCTGGTGTGAGAGAATTGGCCATCTGCGAGGACGTTGCCCAGGGGACGCCTGGATGTTTTGATGTTTTACCATCCTTGTGGGAGGGCTTCTTTCATGTCCCCGCGTGAGGAGCTGGAGCTGACAGAGGGAGCTCATCCGCACTGTCCCCAGATTCAAACATCTGACCTGTTGATCTTCAGTCCTTCAAGTGCAAGGGTTTAACCCAGAATTCCCAGTTAATAGCTAAGGCAACTGAGGCTTTAGGAGTCAAAGTCCAACACACTTGAGGGACTAAGGCAATGGTTCTCACTTTCCTAATGCCACGACCCCTTCATACAGTTCCTCATGTTGTGATGACCCCCAACCATAAATTTTTTTTGTTGCTACTTCAAAACTGTAATTTTGCTACTGTTATGAATCGTAATGTAAAATATCTGATAGGCAGGATCAGGCATGTAGCCGGGGGGGGGGGGGGGGGGGGTGGGGGGGGGGGGAATTTCTCCTGAAATTCTCATGGTGGTTCGCGAAAAGGCCTTACTGGTGCATTATTTAAACTGTTATGTTTATTCATATCATCATCTGATCACCATACTCAATATATCCCATATGCACGGGGGTATTGGGATAATGATACAAAAGGTTTGCTAGGCTAGACCCTCTTTCACTCAGACTCAGCCCCCCCAAAACTCAGCCCCCCCGAAACCCCCCTGAAAAAATTCAGCCCCCTCCCTCCCCCCCCCCCCCCCCCGAAACGAAATCCTGGCTACGGGCCTGGGCAGGAGGTATTTTCATTCACTGGACCAAATTTGGCACAAATACCCAATATGCCCACATTTGAATACTGGTGTGGTTGGGAGGAGGATTGACTTTGTCATTTGGGAGTTGTAGTTGCTGGAATTTATAGTTCAGCTACAATCAAAGAGTATTCTAACTCCACCATTGATGGAATTGAACCAAACTTGGCACACAGAACTATGACAGCAGAAAACACTGGAAGGTTTGATGGGCACTGACCTTGATTTATGGAGTTGTAGTTCACCTACCTCCAGAGAGCACTGTGGACTGTGATGGATCTGGATGACACTTGGTGTGAATACTCAATATGCCCCAATGTGAACACTAGTGGAATTTGGGGATATTTGTGAGTTATAGTTTCTGGGATTTATAGTTCACTTTAAAAAAGGACGCCCCCCGTGTGACCCCCTCCCCCAGGGGTCCCATCCCCCAGGTTGAGAAACGCTGGACTAGGGTTTGGGAACCACTGCCCTTGACCATTTGGCTTCTGGAATACCTTTGTCTTCCATTCCTTCCACCCCACAACATGAATCACATCAGCAGTAGGGAACTGGAGAAGTGCCATTTGACATTTCTGTACCCGCTACAGTGTTTCCTCTGGATATTATTCAGAATTAAAATGGCAGTTCCTCAAAACTAGATCTTTGGCACGAAGAGCCCAGAAAATGCGTCAAGTGCCCCAGATGTTGCTTAGTGGAGCCAACTCCATTGTTAAACTCGAATGCAAGTGTAGTATACCCTACAATATAAGCAGCTGTGTACAAGGACGCTGAATGCCAATCCATCAAAATGAACATTTTGAGGGCCAAAATCTCTTCACTCCCGCTGTATGCAATTTCCAAGTTTATCTCCTTGCTCCAACTTTGCCTCAAACCTGAAGCATGTCAGAGGGAATACTTTGTGTGCAGAAAACCCCACTTTCAAACCCTGGCACTTTTCTTCTTTTGCTACTCTTGAACTTCAGAATGTAAACTGCTTGGTGCAGAACCTGTCCTTCTTGAACCCTACAAAGCTCCATTCACATGGACAATATATTTCTAAGACGCGTTGTGTAAACAAGACCGGGAAAGAGTTCTGCATCAAAACCTTGGACAATACTGAGGCCGAGCATCTAACTCAGAGTAAGGGCAAATGTGTTACTCTTTAAACATGTCAACATACATTCAGACAAATGTAATCTGAACTATATGCCATACATGGCATGAGTACATGGGCCAAATCCTATTGCAAGCCCAATGCAGAGCATCTTCTGAATCAATACCATTTACATAAATGTTGACTCATCGTTCAGCAATTGATTCAAGGGGCTGAGGGACTGGCAATTGGATTTAGATCACGGAGAATATATGGCAATAATAAGACAACCAGACAAGAACAATACCCGCTATTTCAGGCAGAACTTTAGCAATGCCTCTTTTTGTCAATTTCTCCTCCTTCATAAGACAACAGAAAGGTCAATGTATTGTCGAAGGCTTTCATGGCCAGAATCAATGGGTTTTTGTCGGTTTTCTGGGCTCTATGGCCATGTTTCAGAAGCATACTCTCCTGACGTTTCGCCTGCATCTATGACAAGCACTCTCAGAGGTTGTGAGGTCTGTTTGAAACTAGGAAAATGGGCTTTATATATATCTGGAATGTTCAGGGTGGGAGAAAGAACTCTTACGTGCTGGAGATAGGTGAAAATGTTGCACTGGTCACCCTGATTACCATTTAATGGCCTAGCAGTTTCAAAGGTCTGGCTTCTTACTGTCTGGGGGAATCATTTGATGGGTGTGATTAGCTGGTCCTGGTTTCTTCTTGTCTGGAAATATCCAGTTTTGAGTGTTGTTCTTTATTTACTGTTATGATTTTTACTGGTAGCAAGATTTTGTTCTTTTTCATGCTTTCTTCTTTTCTGTTGAAATTGTCCACGTGATTGTGGATTTCAATGATTCTCTGTGTATTCTGACATGGTAGTTGTTAGAGTGGTCCAGCATTTCTGTGTTCTCAAATAATATGCTGTGTCCAATTTCAACAGAAAGGCGAAACGTCAGGAAGAATGCTTCTGGAACATGGCCATACTGCTTGAGAAACTCACAACAACCCAGACCCCTCAACCTCTGAAGATGCCTACAATAGATGTGGGTGAAAAGTCAGGAGAGAATGCTTCTGGAACATGGAAATACTGCTTGGAAAACTCACAACAATCCAATCCCCTCAACCTCAGAGGATGCTGCCATAGATGTGGGTGAAACATTAGGAGAGAATGCTTCTGGAACATGGCCATACAGCCTGGGAAAACTCACAACAACTCAGACCCCTCATCCTCTGAGGATGAGAGCCATAGATGTGGGCAAAATGTCAGGAGAGAATGCTTCTGGAACATGGCAATACTACTTGAGAAACTCACAACAACTCAGACCGCTCAACCTCTGAGGATGCCAGTCATAGATGTGGGCGAAATGTCAGAGAGAATGCTTCTGGAACATGGCAATACTGCTTGGAAAACTCACAACAATCCAGACCCCTCAACCTCAGAGGATGCCTGCCATAGACATGGGTGAAACATTAGGAGAGAATGCTTCTGGAACATGGCCATACAGCCTGGAAACTCACCAACAACCCAGACACCTCAACCTCTGAGGATGCTTGCCATAGATGTGGGTGAAACGTCAGGAGAGAATGCTTCTGGAACATGGCCAGACTGCCCGGAAAACTCGCAACAACCCAGACCCCGCAACCTCTGAGGATGCTTGCCATAGATGTGGGTGAAATGTCAGGAGAGAATGCTTCTGGAACATGGCCATACAGTCCAGAACACTCATAGCGATACCGACCATGAAAGCCTTTGACAATACATGTTCTCATTACTCTTATTCCCCAATTAGTAACAATTCAATTGTTATTGTTGCTCTTAGTGTCACTAATATTATTCCAACACCATCGATGTTGACAATAAAAAGCAAAACAAAACAAAACCTCAATAAAATCTGATATTATTCTTTCCAGAAATGCTCACTTCTGACATCCGTAGAGTAAATGGTCTGGTGCAATGTTTTTGTGAATGATAGGATTTTCATATATTGGCAAGGATAGAGAACAAAACAACCAGAAGAAGAATGGAGTTAACAATAAAACAATGCAATTTTTATTCCATGAGGGTTTTTTTTCAATTTAATGTATACAATAATTAAGCTTATATTCCACACATCAATCTGGCAAGACCAAAACCTTCATTAGCTGAGTAACAACTACACTGCAAAGAAGAAGACAACGTTACATCTATAAAGGCTTCCCCTTTTTTTTATAACCAATTGAGAAGATGGCGCGAACATCTGTTTTCACTTCAAGACATTAATTTTCAATTATTGAAGAGAAACAAAATAAATCCTGACAAATTACTGGTAACTGTGGAATCTTTTGTCTATTAGTTTAGAGTAGTAATTTAGAAATCCCACAATTAACATTCCCAATGAGGGATTGTTCTGCTGGATCCTTGTTATTTAAGGCAATTTGGGAGTGAATGATGTTCTCTCCGTTGCCCTGGTTATAGAGAAATGTTGGAGAGGAAACTCCATTGCATTCTCTGCCATCCACTTACTGCCTGGGAAGACTCCGGTGTCACTAATACAAGGGAGGAGGAATACGCACTGCAAATTATATAATTAGTTGGATTCGCTGATTAATCGGAACTTTCACACAATTGCTCCTTCTCTGTGAACACACACATTTTAAAACATATTTACTAGGCCTGGGCGGTTTCGTTCGTTAATTTTGTAATTCGTTAAATATTCGTTAATTTTAGCAATTACAAAACGATTACAAAACTTATTTTTAAACCCGGAAGTGTTTTTAAATATCGAAACAGCATGCGCCAAAACATTTTGTATTTCCGTCCATTTCGGAAATACGTAAGATGGCTTGGCTAGATGCTTGCTGGGAGCTCTCTTCTCTCTCCTCTCCTTAGCCAGTCAGAGGCAGAGCCTGAAAGAGGAGGAGGAGGAGGAGGAGGAGAGGGCGGGGAAGGCGCCGGCTGAGCAAGCGAGCGAGAGGGCGAGTGACCCTCAGCGGGAAGGCGGCCCGTCCCTCCTTCCTCACCTTTGCGGTGGGTGTGCTTCGTTCTCCCAATTCCTTAGCGGAGGGCTGTGCTTCGTTCTCCCAATTCCTTAGCGGAGGGCTGGGCTAGATGGCCTTTGGGGAGCCCTTCTCCCAATTTCGCATTGCTTCGGAGGAGCCGGGCCCGACTCGGCGGCAGCGCTTGAGGGCCCGCCAGAGTGAGTGCCTGCCTTCCCTCCTTAATAATAATTTCTCCTCCCTATTCTACTAAATTAATAATTAAATTAAAAAATATTGAAAAAAAAGGGCGCCATCTTTACAAAATGTTTTGTAAATATTAACGAAATTTCGTAAATAGCGAACTTTTTTCAGGGAAAATTTTGTAATTATTTTAAATATCGAAACAAAAAAAAACCCCAAATACAAATCGATTTTAGAAAAAAAAATTGCGTTATTACCCAGGCCGAATATTTACTAGTGCAATTCAACAGGAACCGTCTCAAATCAATCCCCCCCCCCCCCAAACCCCAGCCGTATCGGGGAAAAGCAGTGTTTCTCAATGCCGCGACCCCTCAATACTGTTCCTCATGTTGTGGTGACACCCAACCATAAAATTATTTTTGTTACCACCTCGTAATTGTAATTTTGCTACTTTATGTTATGAATCGCAATGTAAATATCTGAAATGCAGGATGTATTTTCATTCACTTGGCCAGAATGCTCACGGTCCCACCTGCATTGCAAGCGCAATTGGTGGGGACGAGGGATAGGGCCTTCTCAGTGGTGGCCCCTCGATTCTGGAACTCTCTCCCTAAAGACATCAGGCAGGCCCCGTCGCTAGCAATCTTTAGGAGCTTAAAGACATGGTTGTTCCAGTGTGCCTTTCCAGAATAAGGAAACTCCTAGCATTATGTCCCAACGCACTTTATCAGAGATCTAGGATATCTACATGCCCATCCCCCTCCAAAAACTCCACCTGGTCATGCCCAGCACTTTTTAACTTTATTATTACAATTGGCCCTGCTATTGTTTTAAACTGAGTCATTAGGTGTTGTTAATGTTATTGCTTTGTTTTTTGAGTTATTTTGTTGTTGTTATTATTGTTTTTACTATTGTATTTGGGCTCGGACCCTTGTAAGCCGCACTGAGTCCTCCGGGAGATGGTAGTGGGGTACAAATAAAGGATTATCATTATTATTATTATTATTATTATTATTTGGCACAACTACCCAATACGCCCAAATTTTAATACTGCTGGGGTTGGGGGGGGGGGTTGATTTTGTCATTTACCCATCATTATCTATCTATCTATCTATCTATCTATCTATCTATCCATCTATCCATCTATCTATATATAAATGCTCTGTGCATAATGGGTACCTTAAAAACAAAAAAACCAATGAACGAAGTCATAGAATCATAGAATCAAAGAGTTGGAAGAGACCTCATGGGCCATCCAGTCCAACCCCCTGCCAAGAAGCAGGAATATTGCATTCAAATCACCCCTGAGAGATGACCATCCAGCCTCTGCTTAAAAGCTTCCAAAGAGGGAGCCTCCGCCACACTCTGGGACAGAGAGTTCCACTGCTGAACGGCTCTCACAATCAGGAAGTTCTTCCTCATGTTCAGATGGAATCTCCTAATTTGGTCACACCTAATTTGGCAACAAAACGTCTCACAACACAAGGAGTGACCGTCACTCAAAAAATTATGATTTTGTCATTTGGGAGTTGTAGTTGTTGGAATTTATAGTTCACCTACAATCAAAGAGCATTCTGAACTTTATCAACGATGATATTGAACCAAACTTGGCACACAGAACTTCCAAGACCAACAGAAAATACTGAAAGGATTTGGTGGGCATTGACCTTGAGTTTTGGAGTTGTAGTTCACCTACATCTAGAGAGTACCGTGGACTCAAACAATGATGGATCTGGACCAAACTTGACACGAATACTCAATATGCCCAAATGTGAACAGTGGTGGAGTTTGGGGAAAACATTTGGGAGTTGTAGTTACTGGGATGTATAGTTCATCTACAATCAAAGAGCATTCTGAACCCCACCGACGATAGAATTGAGCCAAACTTCCCACAGAGATCCCCCATAACCCACAGAAAATATTCCAGAGATGACACCCACCCCACCCCTATCCCCCAATCCACATTTTTCTCATCTTATTATGCTGTATATAAAAGACACAATAAAAACCATTTTAAAAAAAGAGGATTTAATTCCAGTCAATGAGGCCGTAAGCTACACACATGGATCTGGAACTCCTCGGGGATAACTTCCCCGGACTCTCTTCGGAGGAAAACAAGACAATGAAAATGAGAAATCTGGAATTCCTTCGTAAGCTTGCTCTCCAAGAAGAGTCTGTCTGCCCACTAATGTCACATCTAAAGCAAGGCTACAGCAAATTAGAAAATGATCAGGATTTCAGTCCATTATATCTCAGAAGGGGAATCTCACCACTTCGTTTGCTGAGTGAGCTGTGAAAATCACGAACCTAGAATTCCTTCTTAAGATTGTGCTCCCTGAGAAGTATCTGAATACCCATTAATGTCACATCTAAAGCAATTAGAATATGATGAGGATTTCAATCCATTATATCTCAGATGGGGAATCTTGCCATTTCAGTCCCTGCATTTCTTTTGCTGAAGGAGCTGCGAATATGACGAAAATGATGAATCTGGAATTCCTTCTTAAGTTTGCACTCCAAGAAATGTCCAAATACCCACTAATGTCTCATCAAAACAATGCTACACTAATTAGAAAATGATGAGGATTGCAATCCATTATATCTCAGATTGGAAATCTTGCCATTTTGGTACCTGCATTTCTTTTGCTGAAGGAGCTGCGAATATGATGAAAATGGCGAATCTGGAATTCCTTCGTAAGATTGCGCTCCGAGAAGTATCTGAATACCCACTAATGTCACATCTAAAGCAATGCTACACCAAATTAGAAAATGATCAGGATTTCAATGCATTATATATCTTGGAAGGGGAATCTTGCCATTTCGGTCTCTGCATTTATTTTGCTGAAGGAGCTGCGGATATGACGAAAATGACGAATCTGGAATCCCTTCGTAAGATTGAGCTCCGAGAAGTGTCCGAATACCCACTAATGTCACATCTAAAGCAATGCTACACCAAATTAGAAAATGATCAGGATTTCACTCCATTATATATCTTGGAGGGGTAATCTTTCCATTTCGGTCCCTGCATTTATTTTGCTGAAGGAGCTGCAGATATGACGAAAAATGACGAATCTGGAATCCCTTCGTAAGATTGCGCTCCGAGAAGTGTCGAATACCCACTAATGTCACATCTAAAGCAATGCTACACCAAATTAGAAAATGATCAGGATTTCAATGCATTATATATCATGGAAGGGGAATCTCGCCATTTCGGTCTCTGCATTTATTTAGCTGAATGAGCTGCGAATTTTACAAACGAGCATCCTCCATCCAAGGCAAACATTTAATTTGCAGCATACCCCGTTCGTTCCAGCACCTCGGAGGTATTTGGGGAGCGAAACGAAAAAGGCAAAGAAAGGGAAATGATGTCTTTAAGACAAGCCTGGAAAAGACACGGTTGCTTCCACAGTCAACTCTGTAACGGAGCCCCGACATTGTATAATTGACTTTGCAAGCAGAACAACAGCAATATAACAAAGAAAATGTCAGTGTTTCTACAGCGCTAATCTATACCGCTAGGAGGGCCTCCCGCTGTCAGCCAGAGCTGACAATACAATAGCTTTCAAAGGGATATTACCATCATGCTTTCATTCTTGACATCAATCAAGACAAAAAGGGAAAAAATCCTTTTCACAAGACATTAAAAATCAAACCTCTGTCTGAGCAGATAGGTAAAACAGACTCCCCTTTTTAAAAGGGGGGCATCCTTCGCGGCAATCAGCTAATTGCATCTGAGCAAAAAGGATGAAGTTTTAGATTATTATTATTGTTATTACTTTGCATATAATGATGAAGGAGGAAGCCACCTAGGTCGCCTTGGCTTGGAGGGGGTCGCTTTGGCGTTTGCGTTTGATTGACACAAATGAGGCAGGTAGCTCGCAAATCAAAAGTTTCCCATCAGCATATTTTGCCAAGCAAAAAAAATAAAAGCAAAAAAATAAAAATAACATAAAAATAAAGTGACAGCAATTCTGCAACTTCAAGTACAATAACAAATCTCAGCTTAATTAGTGCGTTCGCAGTCTCTTTATACCGCAAAACAGTTTGATTACTGACTAACACATTTATAACACAACGCACAATACCATGGCAATCTGACACCAATTTGCAGAACTGTCAGATTCGCCAACCAACATGTGTCTTGATTTCAAATAATACTATTTCACAAACGCAACTGTATATGGCTCTTCCCAAACATGGAAACAGAGTTGTTCGCATCTTTGAAACGTTATAGGTAACACTAAACGCACAATGGTTTTAACCAACTCTTATATTTAGGTGAGCTGTAAAAACAGGGGGATATAATGTGTTGTCGAAGGTTTTCATGGCCGGAATCATTGGGTTGCTGTGAGTTTTCCGGCTGTATGGCTGTGTTCCAGAAGCATTCTCTCCTGATGTTTCGGCCACATCTATCTATATAAAATACTGTATATAAATATAAATACAGTAAATAAATAAATACCGCTTTGAGTCCCCCCAGGAGTGAGAAAGGTGGTATATAAATACTGTAAATAATAAATATAAATAAAAATGTAATGTTCGTTTGTGGGATTCATATAACTCAAAAACCACTGGATGAATAGACACCAAATTTGGCCACAAATCACTTATCAGGCCAACAAATGACCATCACTCATAAAAACACTGAAAAACACAGCAGAAGGGACTTAAAAAGCAAAAAAAATTAAAAAGATGCTAAAGCGAATGCGCAAAAATGACTCCCCCGACAAACAAAACATACAACAGCATATGCACACTCTCGTCCGGACTACAGCTCCCAGCATCCCCTAGACCAGGCCCTTTAGGAGAGGAGGATGATTCAAATGCACTGCTTCCAAGATGCAAACTTTCTTCTCCTTGGATTTCTTTGAGAGCATCCCAATCCCTGCATAGTTGCAATATCCTATTTCTGGACTGCAACTCCCAGCAAATCTATATATCTGGAGGATTTGTGTGTAAAGAGATAACAGGTGCACCTGTTGAAAATCTGCAAAAACCCAATGTGGAATGGGAGAAAGTGCATAAAATAAAATGTGGTTGCAATGAACTTGCTTCCGAGCCTGTGGTTACGCAAAACGTGTCCAAGAAAGCATTTTCAGAAAAGAGACAAGACCAGACATGGGTAGACTTTGGCCCTCCAGATGTTTTGGACTTCAACTCCCACAATTCCTAACAGCCTCAGGCCTATTCCTTTTCCCCCTCAGCAAAGGGGAGGGCTTTTTCTGAGACTCCAAGCAGGGAGGGGAGAGCAGGCGTGCTTGGCACATGACAGCGGGCGAGGGAGAACATGCAAAGCTAGAGGGAGGCTCATGCCAGTGAGTCCCTTCAAGGTGGTGGTGGGAAGTTTGACCCAATTCCATCATGGGTGGGGTTCAGAATGCTTTCTGATTGTAGATGAGTTATACTTTATCTCCCAGCAACTACAACTCCCAAATGTCAAGGGCTAGAGTCTTTGCAGTTCAAATCATTATTTTTATTTGCAGTTCAAATTATTATTATTATTATTATTATTATTATTATTATGCCATTGAAATCCACAAGCATGTGGACAATATAAGCTGTTAGCCCCAGCTTCTGCCAACCTAGCAGTTCAAAAACATGCAAATGTGAGTGGATCAATAGGTGCCGCTTTGGTGAGAAGGTAACGGTGTTCCATGTAGTCATGTTGGCCACATAACGTAGGAGGTGTCTATGGACAACGCTGGCTCTTCAGCTTAGAAGTGGAGATGAGCACCAACCCCCAGAGTCAGACACGACTAGACTTAATGTCAAGGGGAAACGTTTACTTTTTTACTTGGGCCCACTTGCAAAGCCCCTTCCTTATCCTCCTCTCAATTAAAAATCAGCAAAAAGGTTGATTATCCAATCAAAATACCCATTTTATCATCCCACAAGGATGATAAAACATCAAAACATCTGGGCGACCCCCTGGGCAACATCCTTGCAGACGGCCAATTCTCTCACACCAGAAGCGGCTTGAAGTTTCTCAAATCACTCCTGACACAACAAAAAAAATCACACTTAAGACGATGGAGGCATGGTTAACATTAATCAACCTAATTACAAGGTTTCGTAAGGTATCATCAAGGAAATAACTCTACTGCTAGCGATCTAAATGGACAGATACAGATACAGTAATTACGCCGTAGGTTTTTTTGTTATACTAAATATACTGGCAGAAAAGGAGGTCCGATGCATGAATTGTTGGTACCTATTACAAAAGCCATCTTTACATAAGACACATTATAATTTTGTGATTAAAAAGATAACAGGTGCACCCAACCGGAATGAAAATCTTCAAAAACACAAGGTGGAATAGGAGAAAGTGCATAAAATAAAACGTGGTTACAATGTGGGAAGTCTGACCCAATTCCATCATGGGTGGAGTTCAGAATGCTTTTTGATTGTAGATGAGTTATACTTTACGTCCCACCAACTACAACTCCCAAATGTCAAGGGCTATTTTCCCCAAACTCCACCAATGCCCACAATTGCCCATATTGAGTATTTGTGCCATGTTTGGTCCAGTTCCATCATTGTCGTAGGTTTTTTGGGCCGTATGTTCTATAAGCATTCCAGGCAGTAACAAGCCACACCTAAAACCTGTCAGGCCATCAAATGCTAATCAAGGTGGCCAATTGAAACATTCAACACCCAGCTCCAACAGACAAGGGTTTTTTCTCCCACCTTGTACCTTCCACAGATAGATAAACCCAATGTTCCTAGTTTCCAACTGAAGATGCTTGCCACAGATGCAGATGAAACGTCAGGAGAAAATGCTTCTAGAACATGGCCATACAGCCCAAAAAACCTACAACAACTTAGTGATTCTGGCCATGGAAGCCTTCGACAACACAGTTCCATCATTGTTTGACTCAGCAGTGCTCTCTGGATATAGGTGAACTACAACTCCAAAATTCAAGGTTAATGCCCAATTCCATCATTAGTGGAGTTCAGAATGCTCTTTGATTCTAGATGAACTATTAATCTCTGCAATTACAACTCCCAAATGACAAGGTTTATTTTTCCCCAAACTCTGCCACTGTTTACACTTGGGCAAATTGAATAATCGTGCCAAGTTTGGTCCAGATCCAGCATTGTTTGAGTCCACAGTGCTCTCTGGATATAGGTGAACTACAACTCCAAGACTCAAGGCCATTGCCCACTAAACCCTTCCAGTATTTTCTGTTGGTCATGGGAAGTCTGTGTGCCAAGTTTGGTTCGATTCCATTGTTGGTGGAATTGAAAAGACCCGGTAGCGCAGTGCCGGCAGAACCGAAGACCGGCAGGTCGCAGGTTCGAATCCGGGGAGAGGCAGATGAGCTCCCTCTATCAGCTCCAGCTCCTCATGCGGGGACATGAGAGAAACCTCCCACAAGGATGATTTTAAAAAACATCAAATCATCCAGATGTCCCCTGGGCAACGTCCTTGCAGACAGCCAATTCTCTCACACCAGAAGCGACTTGCAGTTTCTCAAGTCGCTCCTGACACAACCGGGGGGAAAAAACTGGTGGAGTTCAGAATGCTCTTTGATTATAGATGAACTATAAATCCCAACAGCAACTCCCAAGTGGCAAAATCAAACATCCCCCCCGCCCCCAACCCCACCAGTATTCAAATTTGGGCATATTGGGTATTTGTGCCAAATTTGGTCCAGTGAATGAAAATACATCCAGCATATCAGATATTGACATTACCATTCGTAGCAGTAGCAAAATTACAGTTATGAATTAGCAACAAAAATATGTTTATGATTGGGTTTCACCACAACATGAGGAATTGTATTAAAGGGTTGTGGCATTAAGTAGGTTGAGAAATACTGCCCTAATGACTTCTTGAGTTGTGTGGGTTCACACTGTTGAAACTGAAAATGTCTTGTTGAAACTTCCAAGAACTATCTTTGAAGCATTCACTCCAAAAAGCCAAAACCTTACAAAGGTTACTCTTCTATCCATCCATCTTTCACACACAAAGAAAACTCTGTCTTTCAAGGAAAAGGTCTCCAAAAGAAGAAATCCGCCGCTTCTTCTCCTTCTCTTAAGCCTAGAAGTTGCAATATTTCTTCTTTCAATTACTACTGGGACTTCTTTTCCAAGTTTCTCCTGGACGGTGGAGCTTCATCAGATCATAAAGGTAAGCGGATGAGCAACGGAGAGGTTAAAATGTCCTATCAAGCCATAAGAGACACTTTCACATTTTCTGTTTCATGCAAAGGTCTTGCTTTTATGATACTTTAAAGACATGTTTTATAGCAAAGGTCCTTGCGCTGTGAGAGGAAATATAAGGAACAATTTCCTCACCATTAATCATTTTTTTAAAATCCTCATACTTCCCCTATCTATAGTAATTTCACTTTTTTTGTGTGTGTATGTCAGGAGCAACTTGAGAAACTGCAAGTCGCTTCTGGTGTGAGAGAATTGCCCATCTGCAAGGATGTTGCCCAGGGGACAACCAGATGTGTTACCAGTTTGTAGACTTCTCTCATGTCCCCGAATGGGAAGCTGGAGCTGACAGATGGGAGCTCACCCCATTCCCCAGATTCGAACCACTGATCTTTTGGTCAGCAGTCCTGTTGGCACAAGGGTTTAATCCAGGGGTCTTCGAACTAAGGCCTGGGGGCAGGATACGGCCCTCCAAGATCATTTACCTGGTCCTTGCTCAGGGTCAACCTAAGTCTGAAGCGACTTGAAAGCACACAACAACAACAACAACAACACTATTTCATTAGCCAAAAGCAGACACACCCTTCCCATTTAAATACTAATAAGCTTATATTTGTTAAAATCGATCTTCATTTTAATTATTGTATTGTTTTTAAGTGATTTTATTTGCATTACAAATATGTACAATGTGCATAGGAATTCATTCATGGTTTTTTTTATTATTATAATCCGGCCCTCCAACTGTTTGAGGGACTGTGACCTGGCTCTCTGTTTAAAAAGTTTGAAGACCCCTGGTTTAATCCATTTCACCACTGACAGCCATTCAAATGTGCGCTTTTTCGCTTGTGTATTGCATGCGAACTGCTTAAATCAAGAAATAGTTTTCTAAGATCTACAGAGACACTCGCTGGAACACCTCAGCAAGCAAGAGTCCAAAAGTGGCAGGCTAAAACCCGGAACCTCAATCAATAGCTGATACCAAATGAGAGACTCCCTCCTGGGCACACAGAAGACAAGGTGACCTGGAAGGCGCTGAATAGACTGCGCTCTGGCATCACGAGATGCAGAGCCAACCTTAAGAAACGGGGCCACAAAGTGAAGTCCACAACATGCGAGTGTGGAGAAGAGAAAGCTACAGGCCACCTACTACAATGCAACCTGCGCCCCGCCACATGCACAATGGAGGACCTTCTCACAGTGACACCAAAGGCACTCCAAGTGGACATCTTCTAGTCAAAGGACATTTAGCATCATGACAAGTTCTTTTAACTTTGTGTTTTTTAATGCATTTTAACTGTACCCGCAACTCGCTTCTAACACGATAAATAAATAAAATGCCTTTGTATTTTTATGTTATTTTATATTGTATTGGCATATGTTTGGGTCCAGATGCCAAAGGCAGCCGGGTTGACGAGCACAGTTTTATTGAGTCTTAGTTGTTGTTTTATATGCTTATCTGTTTTATTTTATTGTATTTTACAGTGTTTTATTTTATGTTCTGTTTTTAGGCACCTGGTGCTGTGTGTAAGCTGCCCCAAGTCCCTTTGGGTGTTGGCGGGACACAATAATAAATTTGTTGTTGTTGTTGTTAGAAACACAACAAGATGAGTTCACAGCAGACACTCTGCTGGCTGTTGTATGGGATCACACGTCAGACACTTCCTAAGTGTCTAGGACTGTGTGATGTATCAGCAAATAATGCGTGCAGATCCCAGTAATGAGGCCTTTTGCAGCTGGCAGATGTTAATTTTGTCAGCGCCGATTGTGTTTAAGTGCAGGCCAAGGTCTTTAGGCACTGCACCCAAGATGCCGATCACCACTGGGACCACCTCGATTGGCTTGTGCCACAGTCTTTGCAGTTTGACTTATTATTTTTATTTGCAGTTTGAATTATTATTGTTATTATTATTATTATTATTGTTATTATTATTATTAGAAACACAACAAGATGAGTCCACAGCACACTCTCTGCTGGATGTTGAATTGGATCACACGTTAGACACTTCCCAAGTGTCTAGGACTGTGTGATGTATTGGTGAATAATACATGCAGATCCCAGTAAGGTGGCCTTTTGCAGCTGGCAGATGGTAATTTTGTCAGCGCCAATTGTTTTTAAGTGCAGGCCAAGGTCTTTAGGCACTGCACCCAGTGTGCCGATCACCACTGGGACCACCTTGACTGGTTTGTGCCAGAGTCTTTGCAGTTCGATTTTTAAATCCTCATATCGTGTCAGCTTTTCCAGTTGTTTCTCTGCAATCCTGCTGTCCCCTGGGACAGCAGGATTATATTATTATTATTATTATTATTATTATTATTATTATTATTATTATTATTTGAAACACAACAAGATGAGTCCACAGCAAACAAGATCATTCTGCTGTCTATTGTATTGGATCCCATATCGGACACTTCCCAAGTGTGTAGGATTGTGTGATGTTTCAGTGAATACATTATTATTATTATTATTATTATTATTATTATTGATACATAACAAGATTAGTATACAGCAAACAATATCACTCTGCTGGCTTTTGTATTTGATCACATGTCAGACACTTCCCAAGTGTTTAGGATTGTGTGATGTATCGGCGAATAATGCATGCAGATTCAAGCAGGGTGGCCTTTTGCAGCTGACAGATTGTCATTTTGTCAGCGCCGATTGTGTTTAAGTGCAGGCCAAGGTCTTTAGGCACTGCACCCAGTGTGCCAATCACCACTTGGACCACCTTGACTGGCTTGTGCCAGAGTCTTTGCAGTTCAATTTTAAATCCTCAATTCGTGTCAGCTTTTTCGGTTGTTTCTCTGCAATCCTGCTGTCCCCGGGACAGCAGGATTATATTATTATTATTATTATTATTATTATTATTATTATTATTATTATTTGAAACACAACAAGATGAGTCCACAGCAAACAAGATCATTCTGCTGGCTGTTGTACTGGATCAGATGTGGGACACTTCCCAAGTGTCTAGGACTGTGTGATGTCTCAGTGAATACATTATTATTGTTGTTGTTGTTGATACGTAACAAGAATAGTACACAGCAAACAATATCACTCTGCTGGCTGTTGTATTTGATCCCACGTCGGACACTTCCCAAGTGTCTAGGACTGTGTGATGTATCAGTGAATAATGTGTGCAGACATAAACAGGGTGGCCTTTGCAGCTGACAGATGGTCATTTTGTCAGCGCTGATTGTTTTTAAGTGCAGGCCAAGGTCTTTAAACACTGCACCCAGTATGCCAATCACCACTGGGATCACCTTGTGCCAGAGTTTTTGCAATTCGATCTTTAAATCCTCATATCCTGTCAGCTTGTGCAGTTGCTTCTTTATATTATTATTATTATTATTATTATTATTATTATTATTACAGCTAATCCAGGGCTAAACTCCAACGTTCACCTGGTCACGCCCAGCACTTTTTAATTTTAATTATTACATTTGGCCCTCCCATTTATTTTAATTGCGTAATTGTGTGTTGTTAATGTTATTGCTTTGTTTTTGAGTTATTTTGTTGCTGTTGTTATTGTTTTTACTATTGTATTTGGGCTCGGCACCGAGTCCTTCGGAAGATGGTAGCGGGGTACAAATAAAGGTTTATTATTATTATGACGCAAGACAATTATATTCCCATCAAAGTGTCAGCTTGTGCAGTTGCTTCTCTTTACTATTATTATTATTATTATTGTGATGATGCAAGACAATTATATTCCCATCAAAGGTGAATAAGATCAGGACCAATGAAAGTTTCTGGGATGTTTATTAAGGAAACTTTTACCACTGGAAATAATGTCAAGGTTATGAAGTTTTCACGTGAACATGCAAAAAAGATGGACGACATGTTTTACAGACTGTTCTCATTGGAATAAGTAGGAGAAAAGAAGTCTATGGCCAACTCTCTCTACTTTGGAAAATACATTGTGTAGCTGGAAAGAGATGGAAAGAGTCTTTTGCAAAATGTTTTTGTATTACTATGGTTTCGACACACTGAGCCCAGTGATCTCCAAATATACAGTAGAAGGGCTGGCTTTCCAGTCTTATTAAATTTACAGAAAGATGTATTTCAGTAATTAAAAACATGCTCCAAATCCTCAACATCTCACAAATTTTATTTATAGAAAATATTTATATATCCTTTTTCTTTTTCAAGCAAAATATCCAAGGCGGGCTGTATCCTGTGGCCTCAATGACAAAATCCCATTATATGCAATGGGCTTACTCTCCTTTATAGTTATTGAGAATTTCAGCCCAATATCAAATCAAGATATACAGAACAATATAGGAATAAACCTTCTATAGAGTTATTGAGGACTTATTACCGGTAAAGGTTTCCCCTCAAAATGAAGTCTAATTTTGTCTGACTCTGGGGGATGGTGCTCATCTGCATTTCTAAGCCGAAGAGCCGGCATTGTCCATAGACACCTCCAGGGTCATGTGGCCAGCATGACTAAATGGAGCACTGTTACCTTCCCACAAAAGCAGGACCTATTGATCTATTCCAGAGTTTCTCAACATGTGGGTCAGGACCCCGTGGGGGGGGGGGTGAGGGGGATGTCAGAGGGGTCACCAAAGACCATCAGAAAACACAGTATTTTCTGTTAGTCATGGGGGTTGTGTGGGAATTTTGGCTCAATTCTATCGTTGGTGGGGTTCAGAATGCTCTTTGATTGGAAGTGAACTATAAATCCCAGCAACTATAACTCCCAAATGTCAAGGTCTATTTCCCCCAAACTCCACCTGTGTTCACATTTTGGGTCTATTTAGTATTCCTTCCAAGTTCGGTCCAGATCCATCATTGTTTGAATCCACAGTGCTCTCTGGGTGTGCATGAACTACAACTCCAAAACTCAAAGACAATGCCCACCAAACCCTTCCAGTATTTTCTGCTGGTCATGGGAGTTCTGTGTGCCAAGTTCACTTGTTGAGTTCAGAATGCTCTTTGATTGCAGGTGAACTATAAATCCCAGGAACTACAACTCTCAAATGACAAAAGCAATCCCACCTAACCCCACCAGTATTCAAATTTGGCCATATTGGGTATTTGTGTCAAATTCCACCAAGCGAATCAAAATACATTCTGTATATCAGATATTTACAATATGATTAATAACAGTAGTTATGAAGTAGCAATGATAATAATGTTATGATTCGGGGTCACCACAACATGAGGAACTGTACTAAGGGGGTCACAGCATTAGAAAGATTGACAACTACTGATCTACTCACATTTGCATGTTTTCGAACGGCTAGGTTGACAGAAGCTGGGGCTAACAGCGGGAACTCACCCTGCTCCCCACATTCAAACCAAATCTTTCAGTCAACAAGTTCATCAGCTCAGCGGTTTAACCCGCTGCACCACTGGAGGCTCCTCTTTCAGACTTACTCCCAGTTAAATGTATATACGATCAAACTCTAAAGCGACAATCCA
This sequence comes from Anolis sagrei, assembly GCF_037176765.1. Classification (NCBI taxonomy): domain Eukaryota; kingdom Metazoa; phylum Chordata; class Lepidosauria; order Squamata; family Anolidae; genus Anolis; species Anolis sagrei. Next base: position 31,470,792 of record NC_090028.1, read on the forward strand.
ATATATTTCTAGTTATGGATTGGTTTCACTAAAATCTTTGAAGCTTCATTCCAACTAGACATGAATTGATCATATTATAAAGTATGCAGAGTCGTGTAAACTGGTTTGCCGTATTCTTTCAGGATTTTTACCAGCAGACAGTGCCACAACATGCATTACTTAAACCTTACCATCCCTCTAAAATGGGCGCGTATTGTCATCCCACACAGGCCATTAGATGCTTCACACTTCAGTATCCAAATCACCGGCAGGCATCTGGCTGCATTACATGTTCAGCTAAAGATTACACACTTTTGAGGCTGCCCTGAAAACAGCAGCTTTCCTCGTGGCTGGATTACAGCTAATCCAGGGCTAAACTCCAATGTTATGAGATGTTGCAAGGAAGAACACAGCAAAGCAGTCCGCCAGGCGTTGTCCCATCGCAACAACAAGTGTGGGTCAGCAGGATACCGCAGTGACCTAAATGCCACCAATGAGTGCAAGAATCTGGATAACCCACAAACTATATGGCCACACCCTTACGCTTCGATAACACAGACAGGAATTGAACTATGATAAGTTAGTAATGCAGGGCATCATGTATCATTGTGCTGACTCTTAATCTAAACCAAAGAACTGACTGATTGATTGATTGATTGACGACTTGACTGTGCTCTCGTGATGCCTTTTATTATATCAGTTGCTAATAGGAACAGTCAAGGCCCGTTGTTAAATAATGCCACGTTCCTTCCATCACTGTTATTTGTGATGGACATCTTGTATTGTCGAAGGCTTTCCTGGCCAGAATCAATGGGTTGTTGTAGGTTTTTTCGGGCTATATGGCCATGTTCTAGAGGCATTCTCTCCTGACGTTTCGCCTGCATCTATGGCAAGCATCCTCAGAGATAGTGAATCATCTTCTTGATTTACTAGGATTGCTTCTTATGGAGCAGGTCTCTCTAAACTAGCGTTTCTCAACTTGGGGGTTGGGACCCCTGGGAGGGTCACAAGGTGGGTGTCAGAGGGGTCACCAAAAACCACCAGAAAACACAGTATTTTCTGTTGGTCATGGTGTTCTATGTGGGAAGTTTGGCCCAATTCTATCGTTAGTTCAGAATGCTCCTTGATTGTAGGTGAACTATAAATCCCAACAATTACGACTTCCAAATGACAAAATCAATCCCCACCCCCCAGCCCCACCAGTATTCAAATTTGGGCATATTGGGTATAAATTTCAGCAACTACAATTCCCAAATATCAATGGCTTTTGTAGTAATGTTGATGTTTTTGATTAGATGTTTTTTGATAATGATGTGTTGTGGATTATTTTACACTATGTTTGTATTTTGCACTTGTTTTTCTATGTTGTACACCACAGTGAGTCGCCCCTGGGCTGAGAATTGGTGTATATAAGCGAAGTAAATAAATAAATAAATAAATGTCTATTTTCCCCAAACTCCACCAATGTTGACATTTGGGCATATTGAGTATCCGTGCCAAGTTTGGTCCAGATCCATCATTGTTTGTGTCCACAGTGCTCTCTGGATGTAGGTGAACTACAACTCCAAAACTCAAGGTCAATGCCCACCAAACCCTTCCAGTATTTTCTGTTGGTCATGGGAGTTCTACGTGCCAAGTTTGGTTCAATTAATAATAATAATAATAATAATAATAATAATAATAATAATAATGACTTTATTTTTATACCCCACCAACCTTCTCCCCAAGGGGACTCAGGGCAGTTTACGAAGGACTAGTCCAAAGATTACAATAAAACACAACAGATTAAACATAAAATATGAAAATATAAGAACAGTCACAACTGTAAACAAACATCAGGCAATATGGCTGAGATAAAGAACATAGCTAAGGTACGGGCTTACTGAGTACAATACATTCTGAAGAGAGCGCATGGAAAGTGCAATAATCCAGTAAGCAGGGCTAGAAATAATGTCATCAAAGGTGTTGAGGTAGACATCATTGGTGGAGTTCAGAATGCTCTTTGATTGTAGGTGAACTCTAAATCCCAGCAACTACAACTCCCAAATGACAAAATCAATCCCCTCCCAAACCCAACAGTATTTAAATTTGGGCATATTGGGTATTTGTGCGAAATTTGATCCAGTGAATGAAAATATATCCTGCATATCAGATATTTACATGATTATTCATAACAGTAGCAAAATTACAGTTACGAAGTAGCGACGAAAATAATGTTATGTTTGGAGTTCACCGCAACATGAGGAACCGCATTAGGAAAATTGAGAAACACTACTTTGAACAGTAGGACTTCCTTCCAAGGAAATACAGTAGAGCATCACTTATCCAGAATAAATACGCCGGCAGAACGTTGGATAAGTGAAAATGTTTGATAATAAGGAGGAATTAAAGAGAAGCCTATTAAACATCAAATTATGTTATGATTTTACAAATTATGCACCAAAACATCATGTTCTATAACAGAAAATGGCAGAAAAAGCAGTTCAATACATGGTAATGTTATGTAGTAATTATTGTATTTACAAATTCAGCACCAAAACATCACAATGTATTGAAACAGCAGTGGATCTGGGAGGCAGACTGCGTTGGATAATACAGAATATTGGATGAGCAAAGGTTGGATAAGCGGGACTCTACTGTAAACCAGGACTGGACTGGAAGTCATGCAATGCTGCAACCCCAATATTCATTCCTATGTATGCAAGATTAGTAGCTGGACATTAGAAATGGTATACTATGTATTTTATGTATATTGTTTAAACCCAAAATATGCACCGGTATGTAACAAGAAACGAGACCACAGGCAATTAAACTCCCTTCCCTTAATTGCAATTAGGCTGAGAACGATATCAACTTTCCAAACCAACAAACAGAATAGCCTATCCATATGATGCTGAACCATCCAAGCATCTTTGACAGAGAGGAAAGGAAAAGGGGAGCGGAGCAATGTGTCATTAACACAAATTCCCAAACCACTCGTGCATACATCTGTCCTGCTATTTGCGTGTAGACACAGACCCACACTTTCATTTGCTTTCCCTCATTCACCCACTCCGGTTACAAAAAAAACTATAACCACATTCCTCTGCCTTTCAGTCTGCATTTAGAAAGAGGGGCTGCAAAGGAAAAGTGGCACAGTCCAGCAGCCATTACAGAAACAGAGCCGCAAATGCCGTACTCCTGAGTGCAAGGCTACCTTTCTCCAAATGAGCAAGGAAGGAGAGGCCAGGACACTACGGCTACGTGGGAGCTGCAACAGACCGCACAAATCTGCAGCATTGCAAGAGAAATAACAACACCGTCCCCCTCCCTTGGCACGGTGCTTATTATCATCATACCAAGTGGTCAGAGAGAGAAAGGGAAAAAGATTCTGCTCTCACATTGCCAAGGGTTTGCAAGCCCTTAAAATGGATGATGGAGGGGGAGACAGTGTGAGTACCTTTGCTACCACAAGGAGCAAAAGCCTTGGACTCACCGTAAAATACAAACTCTGATTCAGTCTCACTTTGGGGAAACCTTTCCCCAAAAAACTCCCTTTTCCGCCTGGAAAGCATTGAGTAACTCAAAGTTTTGCAGCAATTCTTCCCAATTGTATGGAAGCACAAAGATGGAAAACAAGGTGGGAAAGAGAAGAGAGGTTTATGGAAGCGAGACCAAGAGTTGGTTCGAGTCATGTCCCCATCACAAAGACTCATTAACCTGGAATAAAATCCGGGAAGAAGAGCGGAACAGTTATTTTACTCTCCTGCCCACACGAAATCATTTAGCGTTCGCTGCCAACAAAATGTCACAAGGCAACCCTAGGGGGTAATGAAGCAAGGTCTGCTTTGCCTTGGTCCGTGGCTTATTATAAGGCCGTTTTTGTTGAAGGAGGATGTCACTTGAGGGGTTTGGAGGGGAGGCCCGCCTGGAAATTCCAGGGAGGAGAAACAGTTTCAAGGTACGGGTTGGGAAAGTGGAAGGCTTAACTCCCTATACCTAGAAGAAGCTGATTTATGAAAAGTCCCCTTGCTCATCTCCAAAAGAGTTGCCTTGCTGTCTCCAAAGTCCATCAATGCATTAGGAGGAAAGAAAAGGCAAAGGTGAGGGATAAACTGGGAAGATCTGGCCTCCTGATCACAGAATGACAAGCGGAAATGTTGAAATACATAAAATAATCTTTGTAAAGAAAAATAATACTCAAGGTGCATAAAGTATATAATATTCAGTACATAGTTCAGTATATTCACTTTATGAATGTTGAGAATTATTTTTCTTTACATAGATTATTATGTGTATTTTGACATCCAACAAGTATTCTGGGATAGTGTTTAGAAGCTGTAATGTTGCACAAAATAGCAAAGGAAATAATAATACTTTGCAGTTATTGTACCTTGGCATTGCATCCCACCAAAGCTTGCAAAGCTCTTGTTCTCACAACTCCAGAGTAAAATTGTTTGTGTGTGTGTGTTTTATTTAATTTAATATTGTGTTCACTTTTATGTTTGTTTTTAGGCACTTTGTGCCATCTGTAAGCCATTCCAAGTCCTTTCGGAGAGATGGTGGTGGAACCTACTAAACCACTGTCAAGACCCTACACTTGGAAGACCATCATACTCAGACAACGAGGGATCGCCTAAGTAATTATTATTATTATTATTATTATTATTATTATTATTATTATTTTACTGACACAAAAGCACAGTATGTCACAGCAAACGAGATCTCTATGCTGGATTTCGTATCACAAAATCACAAGTCGAACACTTCCCAAGCGTCTAGGACTGTGTGATGTATTTTCGAATGATGCGTGCTTATTATTATTATTATTATTATTATTAAGTTTCCACTAGAAATATCCACACAGCCTGGTTGAAAACGTATTCAGGGGTTAGAGAAACATAGAACTGTGCCTCAAAACTATAACACCATGGAGACACTGTTGGGTAGGTCCTACTGACATCTCAGTGAAGGAAGTCAATGTTTATGTCTTTTGGTGCTTTGCTTCTGCATACGTTTATGTAATGCAATCTGAACACAATGAGTTCCCAACAGAAACATAGAAATTTACTCTGGAGACATATCTTTTCTAAAGGTATCCTCCAACGCCTTGGATCTGCATCTACACACGCTCACAAGGGAAATATCAGAAGGCATTTTTGATAGCTCTCCAGTAAGTGATTTATGGATCCCTACTCAAAAAACAAGTGATCACAGGCCCAAACCAGGCTTGGTCCTTTCTTTAAAGCCTTATGAAGGTCTAGAGGACTGTTACGAAGAAAGAGATGCATGGTTGGTAATCTCCTTGGAAGTCACGCTGATGTCTGCAAGTCTAATCAGAAAGTCCATGGGAAAGAGATCAGGCCCTTGATCAGTTGACAGAAGAGGTCCTGAAAATTGTATAACCATTTGGAGCAAAGCCAGTATGCAGCCTGAAACCCTATTTGGGTAAAATACCCTAAAGTTTATGTTGATTGAAATCTTTTATGAAAGAGTAAAATACCCTAAAGGCACCACATCCCACCTGAGCTTGGAAGCTAAATAAGGCCAGCCCAGATTAGAGCTCTGATGGGAAACCACTAATGAATAACAGTTGCTGTAGGCTATATTCTAGAGCAGTGGTTCCCAACCTTTTTTAGACCAGGGACCACTCTCCAAGATTAGTACCAAAAGGGTTACGAATCAGTTTTTGGTCAACTTTAGATTCTGTTTGGTTATTTGGAGTGCTGATTCAGAAAATTGCATTGGCTAGACTACATCACCTCTAGCTTCTGATACAGAACATATGCCATCCAGTAGTCACCATATGTTCACCTACAGGAAACCATATTTAGTAAGTCTCTGCACTATAAGAGGATTTAGCGAGACCAGTTGCTGTCCTTGCAACGGTGCAGTAACAGTGAGGTTGTGGACTATATTTTAGTTCTTGCGGACCACTGGTGGTCCACAGACCACAGGTTGGGAACCACTGTTTTAGAGGAAGGAACTGCCCAAACCATTTTGAGTATTCCTTGCCTACAAAAAATCCTACAAAATTCGTGGAGTCAAAGTAAGTTAACAGGCATACACACGCACAAAATCCTAATATACTTACAGCTATGTGTAAGTTACACACCCTCCATTTTCCTCCCTTCGCCGTGGTCTCCATGTGGCCCTCGGCAACATAAGATACTGCCCTTTCATGTCTTATAAGTGAAACACAATATTCGCTATCACCATCATTTTCTTCATTAAGCACTTAGTGGCCAATGGGAAATTGTGTGTGTGTTTACCTTTAAGGTGCCTATCAAATTATGGCAACCAAATTAATATCATAGGATTTTCTTAGACAGAGGTGGTTCGATAAGGTTCTGAGTATCCTTATGGAGAGAAAAAGCAGGATATTACTACTACTACTACTACTCATAAGAGTAAGAGTAAGAGGAGGAGGAGGAGGAAGGAGGAGGAATAATAATAATAATAATAATAATAATAAGGAGCTGTGGTGACTCAATGGGTTAAATCCTTCTGCTGGCTGAACTGCTGACCTGAAGACCTGAAGGTCGGTGGTTCGAATCCACAAGATGGGGTGAGCTCCCATCTGTTAGCCCCAGCTTCCCATGTGGGGACATGAGTGAAGTCTCCCACAGGATGGAAACACATCAAGGCGTCCTCTGGGCAACGTCCTTGCAGATAGCCAATTCTCTCAAACCAGAAGCAATTTGCATTATACTCCCAAGCCACTTTTGACATGATAATAATAATAATAAATAAATAAATAAGGAGCCACGGTGGTGCAATGGGTTAAATTCACTGCACTACCAGGGCTCCCTAATAATAATAATAATAATAATAATAATAATAATAATAATAATAGTAATAAATACATCACACAGTCCTCAACGCTTGGGAAGTGTTCGACTTGTGATTTTGTGATATGAAATCCAGCGTATAGATCTCATTTGCTTTTTGTGTCAGTAAAATAATAATAATAATAGTAATAATAATAATAATTTAAAAATGGTCGTGGTGGTGCAATGGGTTAAATCCACTGCACCACCAGGGCTTCATAATAATAATAATAATAATAATAATAATAATAATAATAATAATAATAGAAAATACATCACAGTCCTCAATGCTTGGGAAGTGTTCGACTTGTGATTTTGTGATACGAAATCCAGCATATAGATCTCGTTTGCTGTGACATATTGTGTTTTTGTATCAGTAAAATAATAATAATAATAATTTTGCTACTTCCTTCCGAAATACAGTCCTACAGGACCTTGTATTCGTTGGCGCTCTTCCATTCAAGTCCTAACCTAAGCTGACCCTCCTTAAGCTTCCAAGATCTGGTGCCTTGGTGGTGTTTACTCTTCCAAAACGGATGTAAACCTACAATAATCTGCTCAAATGCATCATACGATGCTCAAGTCTCAGTACTCTCAGACCAGAAACAAATTGTTTGAAGGAATTTGAAGCTGTCTCGTGAGTAGGAAAAGCTTGTAAATGGGAAACAGCACTGAGTGACAGTCGTTCTCCTACCTGGGACCAAAAGGGACTGAAAACTTGGAATTTTTTGAAGGCAAAGCTTGTCCTCTTCCCATGAACCATGTCTACCAGATGCTATACTCATACAGAGAGGAGGGCCTTTCCCATGCTTTCTTACCTCTTAATATATATTCCAGTGCTTGCAGATCTAGGAACCAGCGAAATAGAGTTATATACTTCCAAAAAAAAAGTGCACAACACCCCAGTTTATTAATTCTGGAATATGTTTGGCATTTTTTCCCCTCCAAAGCTGAACAAAATGAGAGATTCCATTAGCAATATTGCAAAGATGACAAGGGCAACTTGGAGCGAGTGCTCAAAAACTGCGAGCAGTGCGAGGACCACAATGTGAGATGGCATTTGAATCAAAATCACGATGATAACATGTATTCTTCCCTATCAGTCCACTTCCTGGACATCCCAATAATCCTCCTGGATACTATTCTCTGTTGAAAGGTGGGTACCGTTTTTTGGAGAGGACGCTGTATCTCTTTTCTCACAACTCAAGACAAACCATGACTGTATTTTTCATTCCCTGATCCTTCCATTAATTCTCACAGTCATTACTCACTATCAAAAAGGTGTATACATTTTGGGAGGGAACACTATTATCTTGTAGTGCATCTCCACACCAACCATGTGCTTAATCTTCAATAGCAATGGGCTTATTTCGCCTTCTGATAATCCTCTGTTCAAAAATTGTACATAGGTGGGATAGCAAATCAAGATCATCCGTGCATCCATTCTGCAACATCAATGCATTTCCTTAGCTTGCCAATCAATCACCTTAACTGTATGAAAGTGTATACATTTCAGAGGAGAGGGCACACTGTATGTGTGTGTATATATATATATATATATACACACACACACACATACGTGTATATATATATTGCAAGCCAAGACCAACCGGGCAAGGAAAGGAGAAAGGAACAAGGAGAAGAGAGATGAAGAGAGAAATCCAGATCTTGAGAAAGGAGAAGGCCGGAGAGAAGGAGGGAGGGAGAAAGGAAGGAAAGAAGGAAGGAATGAACAAAGGAAGGAAGAGGAGGAGGAAGGAAAGAGAGATGGAAGGAAGGAAGGGTGTAAAAAAGGAAGAAGGGAAGGAGGAATAGAAGGATAGAATAAAAGAAGGAAAGAAAGTTGAAAAAAGGAAGGAAGGAAGGAAGGAAGGAAGGAAGGAAGAAGAGGAGGGAGGGAGGAAGGGTGTAAAGAAGGAAGGAAGATGGGAAGGCAGGAAGAAGGGAAGGAGGAATAGAAGGATAGAATGAAAGAAGAAAAGACAGTTGAAAAAAGGAAGGAAGGACAGAAGGAAGAAAGGAAGGGGAGAAAGAAAAGGAGAGAAGGAAAGAAGGAAAGAAAAAAGAAGGATGGAAAGAAAGAAGGAAGAAGGGAAGGATAAAAGGAAGTAAAGAATGAATGAAAGAAGGATGGGAGGAAGGAAAGAAGGATAGGATAACAAGGAAGGAAGGATAAAAGAAAGTAAATGAATGAAAGAAGAATGGAAGAAATGATGGAAGGAAGAATAGAAAGAAGGAAGGAAAGAAGGATAGAAGGAAGGGTGGAAGGAAGGAAAGAAAGAAAATAGGAAGGAAGGAAGGAAGGAAGGAAGGAAGGAAGGAAGGAAGAAGGGAAGGAATGAGAGAAGGAAAGAAAGAAAGATGGAAGGAAGAATGGAAAGAAGAACAGAAGGAAGAAGGAAAAAAAGACGGATAGAAGGAAGGAAGAAGGAAAGATGGAAGAACGGAAAGGACAGAAAGAAGGAGAGAAGGAAAGAAAGAAGGATAGAAGGAAGAGTGGAAGAAATAAAGAAGAGAAGGAAGGAAAGGAAGGAAGAAGGGATGGAAGAATAGAACTATTGGGAGAAGGAAGGAAGGAAGGAAGGAAGGAAGGAGAGAAGGAAAGATAGATGGATGGATGGGAGGGTGGATGGATGGAAGAAAGAAGGAAAGGAAGGAGAGAAGGAAAGAAAGATCGAAGTCGGGAAGGAGAGAAAGAGGGATGGAGAGGCGGTTAGGCAAACTCGCAATCCCCGCCAAGCTTGGCCCCGGCCCTGATTGGTCACGCGCGGAAAAGAGAGAGAGAAACAGAGAGAGGAGGAAGGAAGAGAGAGAGAGAGAGGAGGAGGAGGAGGTGGAGAGTCGCGTTGGCTTACCTTTCACCGAGCGCGGCTTGGCTTGCTTCCTTCTGGACATCTCCAGCTCCGTCCCTGGCCTCTCTTCTTTTCTTTTTTCCCCCCTCCTTCCTCCTCCTCCTCTCCTTCCTTTCTTCCTCCCCCTCTTCCTCTTCCTCCTCCTCCTCCTTCTCCCACTTGGAAACTTTCTCTGCAAGAGCGGCGAGATCGATTCTTTTGATTTCTGCCCACTTTGCCTGTTGCAATGCGGCAACTTCCGAGTCCCCTTCTTTTCCTTTCTCTCTCTCTCTCTCTCTTTCCCTCCTTCGTGGAGTAGAAAGAGGGAAAAAAACAGGGACCCTGGGGACCTCCTCCTCGACCTCGCCTCTCACCAACACAACAAGAGGTCGAAGAGAAGGAGGAGAGGCGAGTCCTTGTCCCTGCCTCTCCCCCCAAACCAGAGCCCTGCTTTTGGCTTGGCTTCCCGGGGAAAAGTTTCTCTTCTGGGGGTCTCTGGGTTGGCAAGACCCTCCCCAAAGCCTTTTCTGGGGGGGAGGGGGGGAGGTTCCCTTCCTAAAGAAGCCCTCGCCTTGTCCAAAAAGAGGACCACTCTTTGGGAAAGGATGCGCGCTTCCAGGGAAGGAAGAACGGGCTGCTTGGCTGCTTCTCCTCGGCCCGCTTTCCTTGCTCTCCTCTCCTTCTTCTCCTCCTTCCTTCCACCAAGAAGGAGGCTTGGGGTCCTTCCTTTCCTTGGCTAGCCGCCTCCTCCATGGGTCAGGCGAGGGGCGCCTTCATGGCTTCTTCTTCTTCCTCCTTCCTCCTCCTCCTTCTTCTCCTTCTCCTTCTCCTCCTCCGCCTGGGCTCTGCCTTCTCTTCCTCCCTCGCCAGCCTCCTTCTCTCGCCTTTGTCCTGGTTCTTTTTCCTCCTCCTCCTC